>NC_136057.1:1223088984-1223143549 GCF_964261635.1 Lissotriton helveticus | reverse complement strand
CAGTTCTAGGGAGCAATCATGAGACAACTTGAAGGAAGAACGAGCACAATCAAAATGGCGGTCATAATGAGAAGAAAACAACTTGTGGCATTAATGTGCCGAAAATTAGAGGAAAAAGGCAGCAAAACCGTCAAAAGGTTCCCAACCGCAGCTTGTAAACTCACATCCTGTAGGTGAGAGCGTTCCAATTTTTGGAAAACCCCGTACTCCGAACGAGGCACCAGCGCGGAGCTCCGGAGCTAAGCCGCCATCTTAGTTGGCGTCGAAACCACACCCCCGGTTTGCTTCATTATTAGACGTTTATTTTCAAAGTTATGAGGAAATACTAATTTATATTGATCACTCTTCTCTGAGCATTCTCAGGTCAATTCATCAATGAGGAGTGATCTAGTTTGGAAATCATCCAAACTTAGATCTTCTTCTGTGCTAGTTGAACATCTGGACCTTGCCTTTTCAAGATATGGATTGGAATGGTGCCATTTATGTTATGCTCTATTATGTTATATACTTTGTTATTCTCTTGAATGCTCTGTTTTGCACTCATATAGCACTTTTAACCGTTGTCATAGCACTGTTGTGCTTTGTCATCTTCTGAACTGAGCTGTGTGAGATGGGCTGAGTCAGAGGAACCATTATTTGATAGTGTATGTTGTTTACTGGTGTCTGTATATCCACATACAAGCTACAACATTTTCCATGCACGTGCACCACTTGCACAGAAACAGTGTAGTGAAACGTGCTTTCAAAAATAAGTATTTTCTGCAAAGTGACAACGACAACAAAACAAATAACTATAAAATACAAGGTTGTGCCATCTTCTTTATACTAGCACGTTGGAACCGTTTGAAGGTTTTTGCTGCCGCTTTAATGAGGGCGATAGGCGAGGAGGCAATCTGTTCTGTTCCTATAAACTATGAGCATCTTGATTGCATTCCACGTTTCAGAATCACCTCTTACAGCATTTCAGGGCCAAGGGTTAAATTGTAAGCCTCTTAGCTGCTATATATGCCTTGAGAGTTTTGAAAATGTCCTGTCCTGCAGCAATGGATAAACCCTGAAAACAATTAATTTTACACATTTAATGCACTATTGCTTTAAAAAATATTTTAAAAACACAGGGGCATATTAGCAAGAACCTCGTTAAAATTATCGCCATTTTAGCGGCAGGAAACTGCCGATAAAACGGCGATAATGTGCTTGCTAATATGCGTTATAGAATTCCAATAGAAGCACAGGTTAGATGTCCTGCACATCTAACCTGGGCTTCTATTGGAATTCTATAACGCATATTAGCATTTAATAGTGCCTTAGGTCTATCATATGAAATGTGCTACATAACATAAACTAACATAGTACTTAGAAAAATCTATATTAACACCTGCTCCATGTCTTACCTCCTTAATAGGCTGACAAGCCTGTCACCTTGTGCACATCTTTGAAATCATCCAGCCTGAACTCGCAGTGCAGTATCTCAATATACGCTGTATTCTTCCCCTGTTTTAAAATTAACTGCCCCTCCCTCTGACCCAGCCTCAGCTGCACTGGAGACCACCACTTTACAACACCTCCAGCTTCTTTCAGAGTCACACACTGTTCACATCGGCCACATTGTTTTCTGGCTCTAACAGTCCTCATTATCCCTCACTCATCAACGGAGCCTTTCAGGTGAGGATCTGGGCCCCCCTATTAGGCAGATTATGGCGGTGCTCCAAGTGGCTGCATGAGACCCCGCAGAAGGCCCTCTGGGGTGTGTGCTGGGGGGCTGAGGTGGGGAAGGGATGTCACTGCCCTCAGCGAGCTTCAAGTACAAAGACAGCGGATCTTGGCTTTTCACGGTAAACAAATTGAGGGAAGTGTAACAGTCAGGAGGTACTTCAGAGGTGATGCTGGCTGGGAACAGTAAGTTGGGGGGCGTTGGCAGGGACAATGTAGGTGTAAACCTGAGCCTCTCCAAGGCTTGCTGTGTGGAAGCACATGCAGCTAGTCTTGACTTACTCTATCGGCTGCGTGGCGATTAACGGTGTGGGCCAGCCTTGACCACTTCCCAAGGCACGGTCCAGGTCTGGCAGTTAGGCTGTCTCACACGGTATTTGGCTGCACTGGACTGAGCACCACTCTCCAGCTGTGGTACGGTCCAAATCATCACTATGGTGAGGCAGGCAGTACGAGCTGCCAGACACATTTAAACTATGGTGCATGTGCCTGCTCCCCCTGGCCTGCCTACGCTGATTGGCCAATTACATCATGATACACATGCCTCGCAACCTGTCGTCAGCTATTGCCGCGGTATATGGAAAAACATTGTAGCCAGCTGTTGAACTGAGCCACGCCCAAGCCCGAGGCAGTCTGCTAGCTAAGGGCTTTGGCAGTCAAGAGGTGCTGACTTGCAGCTCTTCAGCAGACAGCTGAGGCGCTATAAATGTGTATTTCAGTGCAGTGATGCGGACCACCACACTGAAATGCGTTAGTTTAAGGCTTGATGCGTGTTACTTGGCAAGGCTGAACAAGTCAGGCAGACATGGAGAAGCAGCTAGTGTCTTACCTGTCTGTGGGGGCAATTACGCACCCTACACTTGACTACTGTAGGATTAAATTTAGAACTCGATGTGAAGGGACCTCCTACCATACCCTCTTCTTACCTCGCAGACACGGCAGCAGTTCCCATTCGCAATCGGGTGGACATCACACTCAGTGGCACCTGAAAAAGAATAAGGCCAAATGATTAGAGGAAAGATGAAAAAGTGACATTAGGTTTAAAACACTGAAAACAGACTTCTTTTTTCAGGAGGACGATGTAGGGCCATGGAAATAAAAGGAAAGATGGATTGGATGCTGGGCTCAGGAGGAAAGTTGGGATGCAGTTCAAAGACGCTGCTGGAAAACACGGAAATGAGATGGAGAATGCAGCAACAGACGGATGGAGACAAGGAGTAGAGAAGAGCGCAGCAACCTCAAAACAGGGATGTGGAGGAGAGCACCATTAACGCCCATAAGGTCGAGCAGGCAGAGGGAACCGTTGCGGATCTGGAGACTGAAGAATTCACAAGAGCTTGTCCGCAGAGTGGTGGACGCTGCCAGATAGGATGCAGCAGCCTGCCTAAACTCTGGAGAGTTGTGGCTAGCGCGGTGAGTGACTGGAGGCTAAAACTGGTTTGAAAATGGTGGGTAGGAATGAAAGAAGCCAGAGAGTAAGGCAACTAGACTTTTCAGTTGTGACCTTATTCAGTTTTCTGTTCTTATTCCTCACAAGCACTTATCGTCACACCTTTCGAATGCTTCAGAGACCCAATACTTACTGCTTTCTTCGTACTTCTTCGGTCAAGTGTGCTGGCGGCGACATCCATCTCTGGGCCTTGGAAGGAGATGGGAGAACAAATATTCCTACGCCTGTCAAGTGTTCTACAGGACCTTGCTATTGAACCACTGTCATTTAGATGTATATTAAACAGTGTCTTGTATAATCCCTTTTTGTGTACTCTTGGTCAATTATCAGTCAATATTAAGAAACTAACTAAGCCTCCAGAGCCATATTTCTGCCTTTCCCGCTCACACTCAGAGATTAAATCTTTGCTTCACTTTATGTAAAAAAAATACATTGAACGCTGATGCATTGATCACAATATTTATACATAAACACAATAAATATGCTCTATGTCTGATACAATAGCAGGTGTTGATCGTTTTGTGTCATTCAGAACTTGTTCTCAGGTATGTTATATGGTACTTAGGAGAAATAACACAAGAACATCATTTTATGTACTGTAGAGCATATTCACTGTGTGATAACATGCTGAAATATTATGGGCCATGCCATTTTATGTAATTGAGAATCTGTTTTCAGTTACTGTACAAAATAGTGGGTTTGCAATGTGTGCTTTGTTCTTAAATCCAAAATCAAAGTATACAGGAACTATTGGAACTCTTTGCATGAGGTTAAAGAGAGGTCTCATAAACCTGTTTTCTACTGCTACCAATTGTGTTAGAGTACAGTTACTCCATACCTCTGCATCATATAGCTCTGCCTCCAACCCTTTATTATGATATATTTTTAACACAGGTGATAACAGGCAGTATGTAGAGGATTTTTGCAATTTTAAGACCAAAAACTGCAATAACAGTTGACCATTGGTAATCTGAGGTATCCAGTACAATGCATTTTCCAACTGATCCCACTGATAGTCAAAATCCTTCACTCTCTCGTCACAGTATTCCCCAAAGTAACCTTTCAGCTACAGGTCCTGTGTGGATGGAATGTTTCAATCCATGCTGCTTACAGAAGATGGAAAATCTGTTAAGAGTGTTTGCAGGCCTATAGGTGTTTTCAGAATCAGTAGGGTATCATCAGCAAAGAGGAGTGCAGGTATTTTCTGATCAACCAGATTGGGGGAATCATGTTTATAGTCAATGTGCAGCTCAATCATTCCACTTATATAGACGGCAAATAAGGTAGGAGTGAGCACACAGACCTGGCTGACCCCTCTCTAGATGTTAATTCGCTCTCACAGGTCACCCTTCCTTCTCCACCTGGCTTGAGAGTAGTTGTTTCTATATAAAAATATCATTAGCTCAAGTAGGCTTACTGGCATTTTCAAATTGTCTTGTTCATACCCACAAATACCACATTCAAATATTCATAGTTCAGCATAACTGTTTTCTAAAGCACTAAATAAAACTAAAAGCATGGCCAATGGTGCTTGTATGAGTTATAAACCCTGCCTGCAGATATTAAATGACTGGTGATTTGTTCCTCCATTGTCAATTCGACCACTCGGCCTGTTGTTCTGGGTAATCCCTATTCCTTTTTAGGTCGAGGACCGTAGGCTGAGCTTGCGCAGTTCGGTCCAAAGATTTAATGATTTTTAGTTAGGGGGCTTAAACCCGCCCCTCTTCTCCATTGGCTGGCCTCATAAATGCTGGCCAGCCATTGGAGGAGAGGAGTGTCACTCCATTTAAGCCCCTTCTTTTTCGTGTTTTTTAGGTTCTTTCTATCTGTGACGTCTTCAGTCACTCAAAACTAGAAAACACGCCCCCCAGCCTGAAAAGGACAGGGCTCTTTCACGGTCCCTCCCCTGGTGTCCTCCTCCTGCCCCGTCTCTTCCCACCTCTTTTCTTTATCAACCACCAATGTTTACCCCCCAATGAGCATCTGTCCGTACTAAACAAACGATACTAGCTCTGATCATTCATTCTAAAAATACATGTATGGTTCCTGCAAATATTGCTTTCCTGCAAGTTCCCAGCCTGTTACTGTAAATGTGCAGCCTCTGCGAGTGAAGTTTGCCCTTCTCCTTTCTGTGTGACACGCACTGAATGACTCAAAGGCTCGCCATAACTCCTCCCCGACTCTGTTTACAATCCTAGCCGAGAGAGAGAGAGAGAGAGAGGGAGACCCTGTCCCTCATGCACGCTTCTTTCGAAGCACAGGCTAACAAAGCGCCCCTTAAAGGCGCCCCGGGTTCAGCTGACAGAAAGTAACCGGATCCAGGTCTACCGTGTCTTTAAGGGAGGCAGCCGCCTGAGGCTGTATTCACACAGTCACATACAGAACGGGGGCTGTGGAGGAGCGGGGGTTCTCTCCTACCCTCAATCCGAGCCCTTGCATGGAACCGGGAGTGCTGTGAAACCCCCTCAGTGCCTCTCCGCAAGGCTTCGCTCCGCACCCGGCAGCCACCATGAGCCTCTTTGGCCAGAAGGAGCACGAGACGCTGATAGAGCTGAGCGACAGCCCAGCGCTGGACGGTAAGTAAGGTCGGCGGGGGCGCCGAGCTGCCTTCCATGTGATACATTTGTTTGGCCTTGCCCTGCAGTTATCACAGCTGTCTGCTCGGGGATAGCATAATAGATGCTTTGTAGCAGTGCACAAAATAACGGGCAGGGTTTATTTTGTTTCTGTTTTATACTGTGGGGAAGGGATACTTCACTGATCCATTGTGTGATCTGCGTTCCAAGGGAACAGGAAATCCACGTCGCCAGCGAGGGATTCTTCCATTTAAGGCTGGAATATGGCAGTGCGGATGTTTGTCCGTCGCATAACGATGGAAGTGGGGCGGGAAGGATGACTGATGCTAGCCAGCGTTCCTAACCGGGCCTCAGCTATGGGAGGACGGGCAGCTGGATTCCATCAGGACAAAAGGGCATCTCACGTACGGCTACTTGTCATAGATGCTTGAAGGGTCCCCCGCTGCTTTCTATGTCAGTCGGGGACCCAACTGAGTTCCCATGTTTGCTAGACCCTTGTCAGCGATAACCAGGCTTTGCATTCTGATACTTGTAGCATGCACGGCTAAAGGAGTCCTACAACTGACTGAATTGAATGGGAAAAACTAGACTGGCTCAGTTATTCGTGGCCCTGTCTGTGTGTGGGCGTGGCTCTGTCTGTGTTTGTGCATGGCTCTGTCTGTATGTGTGCGTGGCTCTGTCTGTGTGTGTGCGTGGCTCTGTCTGTGTGTGTCTCTGTCTGTGTGTGTGCGTGGCTCTGTCTGTGTGTGTGCGTAGCTCTGTCTGAGTGTGTGCGTGTGGCTCGGTCTGTGTGTGTGCGTGGCTCTGTCTGTGTGTGTGTGTGTGTGGCTCTGTCTGTGTGTGTGTGCGTGGCTCTGTCTGTGTGTGTGTGTCTCTGTCTGTGTGTGTGTGGCTGTGTGTATGTGTGGCTCAGTGTGTGTGTGGCTCTGTGTGTGTGTGTGGCTGTGTGTGTGTGTGGCTGTGTGTGTGTGTGTGGCTGTGTGTGTGTGTGGCTGTGTGTGTGTGGCTGTGTGTGTGTGTGTGTGTGTGTGTGTGTGTGGCTCTGTGTGGATAGCTTTTTTTGTAGGTGGCTCTATGTGTGGGTGGCTCTGTCTGTGTGAGGGTGGCTCTGTGTAGGTGGCTCTATGTGAATGACTGCCTGGGTGGCTCTGTGTGGGTGGCTCTGTATGTGTGTGTCGGTGGCTTTGTGTGTGTGGCTCTGTGTGGGTGTAAATGCAATAGGTCATGTATTTGCGAGCGATTAAGCTATTGGCATTGTAAATGACAATGCCATTTATTTAACGATTAAGCTATTGGCAATGTAAATGACAATGCCATTTATTTATGATTTTTAAAAAAACAAAAAACAAAAAAAAATGTCATGAGCAATGCCAATAGCTCTTCCTTTAATAATCCCGAGACCATTGCATTGTAAAAACTTGTTTTATATATATATATTGGGATATTCTCTCCCCCTCTCCAGGACTATGGAATTTCAGCACTGGCTGATGTTGCATTGGGTAATACATTTACATAAGCTTCTCAGATATCAGGCTAATTTCTTTAGCGATTCTAAGGGATGCTACCTATACATGAGGCCGTACCAAATGTTAAGCTGTCAATAGCCTCAATTATGTCATTTTACGAGAAATGGTCTTGTGGGCCAACGTGTGGCTGATTTGGGTATTTGCATATGTGACATCCTAATCTGTATCCGCTAATTTAGCTTGGGCTGCGTAGAGATCAGTGAAATGTCGATATCAGATCATAGGTTGCATATTGAAATCCTCATCACTAGGTGTTTTAAAGCTACCATACCTAAGGATATGCCAGATTGGCTTGCTGTCCTTAATTTTAATGGCCTTGACCATCTCTCATGATTTTCCCTCCTTCCAGCTTTTTCTGCATACTTTTTTAACAGACTTATTCTTTTTTTCATGCTACCTGCTATCATTTCCATATTTCTAGTTTTAATAGCTGCTAGCAATTTTTTTCGACTGCCTACAGCTATTATCTTATCACAGCGTCCGGTCCTGGTTGTAGTAGGAATATCTCTAATTGGGGAATCTCACGCTGTTTGTGTTTTCAGTTTAGGTTCCTAAGCTCATGCACTTTTATCAGGCTGTTGACTTGCAGCTATTGATCATATTTGTTATTACTTGTTTGTCACAGGTTGATCAAACAGACACAGGACTGTATCTTATATGTGTTTTTACTTTTTATATATTTATGTACTATGTATTGCTGTATTAATTTATTGGGCTTGATTCACAATGGTAAATGAAATGGAAGTCTAACTTTACGACTTCAGTGTTCACAAAGGACATTTACTACTCGTAAATGCCCTTTGTGAATACCGAAAGTCATAAAATTCAACTTCTGGTACTCACAAAGGGCATTTACAAGTAGCAAACGCCCTTTGTGAATACCAAAGATCGTAAATGGAGACTTTCATCTCAGTTTACCTATGTGAATCAGGCCCATTGTTTTTATCTATTGTATGGCTGAAAGCTGAAACTATAAACAATAATTAAGAAATAACAAAAGTTAACACAGTGTTTCCTTAGCTTTAAAAGGCTGTCTTCACAGTCTTACAAAACACTTTCCTGAGAGATTCAACAAGGATATGATGGAATTTTATTATCAGTATCTTGTTCCCTTTGGTATTTACATAGAACTGTAGGGCATCAGCATCTGTGGAGTAAATATTGATGAGTACATCAGGTCTCACCATAACTGAGGGCCACGTGACACATTTCTGTTGTTAGTATAAAAGATTGGTTCATTAAGGAGTGTTATTTGGTGCAGAAAGATTGATAAGGTGGGCCTTTCTCAGAACAAGGGAGAGAGCATTGTGATCGTTGTGACTTTTGTTTAATACAGCCATAACACTCATATTAGGCAATAGCAGTAAATCTTATAAAATATAATCAATTTTGCTAATGACTTTTGCCCTTTTGAAAGTGTATACGGTTTGTCGATCAGATGCAGGTGTAAAGTAATCTTCAGTTGAAATATGTAAGATTGCAATCAGTTTTCTTCTAGGGACAATTTTGCAGTAGTATCGCAACAAACTAGAATTTCACTTGCGAACTATAGTAATACATGCATGAATTTGCATTTATAAGTACAGTTAGAGCAATTGCTCTAAATTGCACTTTTTATTGGGCCACTTTTAATGTTGATTCAATGTCATATGTACTGATATACATCAGTATATACAATGAATGTTGTATGGGAGACCCAAGCGCACACACACTGCACGCTGACAGGGGTCAACGGGCAGATATTTAGAGAACGTATATGTCAGATTGAAGTTATATTCAGGATTTGTTCTAGCACCTTACGGTATGTTTAGGAAAAATACAACTCCATAGTTTCACTGTTAAGGTTAAATAGCTGAGGGAGCTTGCTTGGTTTATCATTAAGTATCAGCCTTCACAGATAGCATTATGTAATCAATTACCATACTTTTATAAGCATTATATATGTATACCCTGTGTGGCATACCATTATACTTCTTCCTTGCTCTTGGTTGATCCTACATTTATCATAATCTGAAATGATTGCCAGTTAAATGAAATAGTTTGTAAGTCAATAGTGGTGCAAGCTACAGAAACTCCCCAACACCGCTCTCGGTTCTCCATTCGCTTCTGCATACCTAAGGTAATTGAGGAGACATTGACTTTCCCATTAACAAGAAGAATTTAGGGTTCACATGGTGTCCTATCTTTGAGCAACTAGTTAACTGTTAACTTCAAATCAGTGATACTGTGAGAATCCTTGCTGTTGATTTTCACTGGATGGCTACAGACATGGCACAAATGTTTGTGGCTATTAATTCAATTATTAATCACTAAGTTCAGTAAATTTGAAGAAAGGCTATCAATAATTGCAATAATTGAATGCAAACTTGTTATTACTCAGGATGCCATACCTCCTGATATCTAACCACCCTGTATATTATTAGTTAAAGTGTACTATTTGAAGACATTTGAGCTTAAAATCTATATATATTTATTTCAAGCATGGCGATAGCAGCAGCACAAACAGTTAGAGACTATTTCATGCCACATTTTGTTCTCCAACTCTGAGGTCAGGCTAGACTAACTGAAGGACAGAAGCATCATTTTGCTTGTGCTGTTATCATGGAGGCTATTAACTGATGTGCCTGTTGTCTGGTGAATGAAGTAGATAGTGGGTCAGGCTCAAAGATTTTTCTGGGTCATACCCTTATAGTATACATCCCTTGATTTCAGAAGTACACCAGACTTGACTTACTGTAACATTCAGGAGTATATCATGTGTACAATGGGAGTACCTGGCTTTTAGAAGGTGATTTATTTATTTATTTATTTTGAAAGTTTTATATAGCGCGAACAAGATCTTTGCAGATAACAGAGCGCTTTACAAAGGCAAGTGGAAGGGTAGGGAAACGAGGGAGCATAGTAGGAAGGTAGGTCATCAAGTTAATGTAAATAGTAAAAATATTACATATAGTACAGGTATGAGGTAGCATGGCATAGTTGGAAGGTAGGTCACCAAAACAATGTAGATAGTACAAAAATAGAAAATAATACAGATATGAGGGAGCAAGAACCTAAACAATTTAGGCTAATACAAGTAAAAACACATGTGCATAGGAATCGGACCGGTAATACTGATCGACGCATAGTAAATCAAACGTAGTTGTTCAAGTGTATTTAGCCATGAGGATATTTTTGACTTCTTTCTTATAAAGAAGAGTGGAGGAGATGAGTCTGGTTTCAGGAGGGAGTGAGTTCCAGATCCTGGGCGCCATTCCTGAGAAGGAGCGTTTGTACGTTTTTTCCTTCCGGAATCTTCGAGATTTCAGCAGAAGATTGTTTGTACTTCTGGTCATTCTAGACCCGCCGGAAATTGTCAACTTATGAGTGAGGTAGCTGGGTGATTTCAGGTGTATAGCCTTGTGCGTCATGCAGGCAATTTTCAGCTGTATTCTGGCTTCAAGAGGCAGCCAGTTCAAGGATATAAAGTCAGGGGAGATATGCGAATGTTTTTTAGATCCAGTGATGAGTCTTGCTGCCGCGTTTAGTGACGCTCTGAGGGGTGCAGTTGTAGTTAGGGGGAGGCCGCAGAGGGCCACTCTGCCGTAGTCTATGCGCGGGATGACTAGTGCTTGTACTGCGGTTTGGAAGTCTTTTGCTGGGAGGAAGGGTTTAAGTTTCCTCAAGGTATTTATTTGGAAGTTCGCCCCCTTAGTTGCCTTGCTGATATGCTGCTGCATGTTGAGGTTGGTGTCAAGTGTTATGCCTAAAGATTTTGCTGAATCCACGATGGTCGGTTGGACATTGAGTGCTGTTAGGTGCTTAAGCCATGTTTGTGCGAAAGATATTTTCGTGGGAGGTGAGATCAGGAGGAACTCAGTTTTCATAGCATTGAGTTTGAGGTGGTTATCGGCCAGCCAAGATTGGGTGCTTCTGATCGTTGAGTTCAGACGCAAGATGTCTTTGGGGGATTGTAACTTGAGATATAGTTGAGTGTCATCGGCGTACATGTGAAAGTATGCTGATCTGCTAAAACAGATGTGCGATCATGAGTGGCTAGATGTTGAGGATAAACTTTGGAATATTCCATCTTTAAGTCCCCCCTCTCTTATGAGAAGCTCAAAACTTGACATTGAGCTGCCCTCAAGTCCACATGCAATTGCCCTGCACTCCCTGAATGGAAGGAGCAGCATAGACCATGATGCTGCGTACATGCCCGCATCTCGTGAAAGACTGGCAGCATTGATTACCTTTTGGTTACAATCCAAGACTTTCATTGGGTCTCGGACTTTAAAATAGATCATAACCTAAGAAGTGATGGTGCAACACTTTCATGCTCTTTGCACTAAATGACTGTTGCCTTACATGAGGAAACTTGGTTGGGAGAGCAAGCAGGGTTGGAACCAATCAAACATATTTGCTGGCACGTAAATCTAGAAGCACCAAGTATAAAATGTCTTGATTCTTTTCTCTAGCACACTTCACATATGTCCTCTAATCTAATAGAAATCTGGTCAGAGTTCACCAACAGTTTACCAAGTTCTTTAATTAAACTGCAGCCCTATCAAGGACCACTGTGCAAATCACCCCTCGGTCTGTCAAATGGCAATGAACTAATATCACGTAAAAGAAAGCTTAATAGATGCATAAGGACTTTGCCCAAGGATCCAATGAATGTGGAACAAAGAAAAAAGATCAAGTGTGTGTGCAGGAATTATAGGCAATCCCTTTACATGAATAGATAGTGTGACTTGGATTCTTAGTGGCTAGCAGACTGCTGCAATAAATCAAGTGTTTCTAAAAGATTCTGCCTTATGGTCTATAAAGTGAGTGGGTATCAAAAACGAGATGGTCTGTTTAACATCCAAATGGCTAACTGAACAGCATACGTATCTATCCTATACATTGACCAATCGGCTGTCCAGGAGGCTATTCAGCTGTCACACTTGGATGGAATGCTCAGCCATACAGGTGGTCTTTTGACTCAAATCAGGGAGGGAAGCATTAGCATAAATTAGCTCTGCAGGTGTTCCTAGTCCCAATGGCCTTTCTGCAAACATTTGTAAGGTAGCCATCAATAAATGACCACCAATTTTACTCCTATGTTTAACTGCTGCTTACAGAATGCAGCGGTGCTCAAGAGTTGGCAAGGATCCTGCCTAGTCCCAATATACAATAAGGGTACACCGGATAAGTCTGACAACTTTAGACTCATTGTCCTTTTGAATGTGAAGGGGAAATGCTACATGAAAATTGGAGGCTTGATCACAACATAATAAAATAATTGCTGCCACACAGACTGGATTTTAAATGGGGCAGGGTACGGAGATCAATCTACTATATATGTTGATCCTAATCAATAATGTCACCAATGGGGGGCTCGGTAGATCTATAGTGCATTTATTGATTTTGCGACAGGTTTCGACATTGTAGATGGACACCGGCTTTGGGCTAACCTGGATTCATGGGGGATCCCAGGATGTCTACTTGATGCAATCAGGAGTCACACACAAATACATGGTTAAAGTATGAATCGCCAGCAAATGGGCCTACTCGTCCAAGATTTATACCAACTGGTGCCTTATCCAAGGCTGTATTTTCGCCCCTTCACTCTGTAATTTGTATCTTGCTGATCTGAATGACCTCCTTGGCAGAACTAACTGCTTTCTACAGAAAGTCCAAGGGAAGAGGGTGCATATGCTACAATACAATAATGACATGATGCTTCTGGATCAAACTACCATTGCACATCAATGAGCCTTAACATCTCTGGCCAATTGGCCGATGGACACACGGAAAGGTTTAATGAACACTGCCTTACAATTCAACATATTAAGGCTCTATCAACATCAGCTAAGGCCCTTACCTTTGCTTTCCAGTGCCTACTTCAAAATCTCTCTGGCATGGACGTGACAACAATCTGCAAAGTTATTGAAAGCCAATACATGCCCAAAACAGGCATATGGATCATTTGTTTATTTAAATCATACTTCACAAACTGTCTTGACCGGGCTCAATGCCAATGTTCTAGGCACTCATTAAAGCTACTGGCATGTTCTGAAGTTCTGCACAAACCGTTTCTGTCCGGAGTTTAACCTGCTTCAACAAAACTATGCATTGAATACCAGCTTTTTATCTATGTGCTCCAATCTTGCAATAGCATAGCAGGGATCACTTAAAAAAGGTTCTGGGACAACACACATAATCCAACACTTGGCACCAACAAGCTTATCCAGGTAGCCACAGACAAGCTAGTTGCTAGATACCTCTTGAAGACTGCTTTGCCCCCTAAAAGTCTGACAAAATTACAGATGAAGAAAACAAGTCTCTTATCAGCCCATGAGGACTGTCCATTAATACCAAGAAGCACACTGACCTTAAAACTGTTTTATTTCAACCAGTAACTCTTGCTGTTTACTTATCACTTCGTATAAACTTTACAGTAAAGTCTCAACTAATGCGCTTGAAATTTGGCTTAATACCACTCAAAGTGTATAAGTACGCCCGTTTGACTGGCACCTCGGTCGTTTTATGTAGGGGCTGTGGTTTTAAGTAGGAGTTACGTTTACATGTTTTATGTCTGTGCCATTTTTTCATCACAATTAGACAATATTATCTTATTCTAATTTTCAGACAGTTGATCAGCAGGTCCCGCAATACTGCTGTAATTGAATACCTGAAGGGTGACTTGTGCCAACTGATTGCATAATTTATTCAGTTCATGTCAATTGCCTCCTCAATGCGTAAAAATGTTACACCTTGAAAGCAAAGCTGGACAAGTTCTCTTCAATGTTGGTCCGAGTGGCCCTATTACTGAATGGGACTGGCACTTCTAGCACTTCAGCTTAAGTATACATAAGATGAGGGTCCTTGCTCTTCTGTAGGCTCTGTTTTGCACGTGCACTTTTATTTGCAGTTATTTTAGTCTCCCTGCCATCTCGGGTTGTTGCTAGCATGAATGGGGTTTTTTGCTGCTATCTTCGATATTAATATTCATGTGATAATGTGTGTACTTTTTCTTCTTTGTATTATTTTTTTAATTTGGCGTGATACAGTCTCTTATTATCCTTGTGTTTTTTTTATCGTAATGTTTGCCATGATTTTAATTATTGGTGCAATCAGAATAAACTTTGAACTATGAAAGTAAGTCATACCTACTTCAAGCGAAATGTTTCTGAATTTCTGATGAGTGCTGGTTATTCTCAAGCAATCCAACAGACTTAGCAACTGCATGCACTGGAGATCGGCCACGTTATTCACTCTGGCTCCTGAACTTTAACCTAGCAAAATGTGCCATTTTCTACCAGGTGTTATGTGGCTGCGGGCTATGCAGAACTGGCAATGGGGAAAGGGTCACGCTCGAATTAGCAAAGAATGAATGCAAAATTGTTTTCCGTGGAATATATTTATTACCAATATGATTAAACTCAATTCATGTTTGTTTCTTTTTTTTTTGTCTGGACCTTTATAACTTGTTAAGATCATAATGTCTTCTTGGAGGCAACAACGCCTAATTATTAAACTAATACTATTGCGTGCTTGTCTCTTAAATCTGTTAGTCTGTCTTGTAGTCTTTAAACGAAATTAACACATTTCTCTCAATGAATGACTATTTAAATATTGTGGTTGTCAAATGCTGTTAGTAATGCCCTTGAGGCAGAGTTTTTATTTGACTCTGTAAAAGGTTGAGCATGCATTTTCAAAGGAGGAATTTTTGACATAATGATTGTATCAACATGCCCCACTCTTTACGCAGCTTATATTTAAATGTTACCCAAATGTAGCTGCCAGATTGCTAATGATTTTTCAACACTGCATCTGCCAGTTTCCTACTTTCTCTGGCTTGCCTCCTGGACCGGCACGATTTTCTGGAAATCATGCTGGCAGAGGAAGGGAAACGAATCCACCGCTGGCAGCTGCACCTGTCTGTTACAGCACTGGTTGGACTGAATGCAGCCTGAGACATACAAAGGACAATTGTATTTGTGTAAACAACCTGCATGTCATATTTGAAGTGGGCCTATCATTCTGTGATCTTCAAATACTATGTTCTGTATTGTTGGAAAGAGCTAGCTCTAATTACAACAACTAGAAATGGGTGAATGGCCAATCACCTGAACAGCAGACATGAAATTGAAAATGCTAATGCGATCTGCTTTCTGACCTGTATTAACTAGTGACAAACAATTCTCCGATTTATATTGACTGGGTGATTTCATTTTGCTCGAACGCTATCGTTGTTAAATTAGGCTATTGGCAGGAATACATGCAATTTCCATGAGCGACATTGAAAAAAATTACCAATAGATTTTAACCAAAACAGCCTAAAATAATGATGTTGGCATTGTACAGGTGGTATACTGAATAGCTATTTAAAAGTATGGTAAACCTAAAAGGAGGTAAGATTCGCTTGAATGATGTATGTGTTCTATAAATATGTTACAGCACAGTGCAATGGGTAAACTGCCCACGAACAACATGCTCATGTTATGTTAGATATTTTTGTAAGTGCAGCATCGCCCATTCAGTGCCCTCTTCGGTGCCCTCTTCGGGTTCTGACGTAGACGCTGCACCTTTGGCGCAGTCACAATTTGGGACCTTCCATATTGCTCATTTCAGTGAGATTAGTCGGCTTCTGCTGGTAGTGTGTTATACCAATGGACTGACATGCAAAACTCTGTGACTTGCCACATCCACTAAATGAGGAGGTAAGGTGTGTGTGTGTATGTGTAAGTTTGTGTGTGTGATCTGTGGGCAGTTTGAACCTGTGGACAGTGGGTGGGCCGTATGTTAACCACTGTCTATACTAAGCAAGAATAGTCACACTGTCTGAGGCTTTTTGTCCCCTATTTCTTTATGTGTATACCTCCAGCCAGTGCAGGTTTCCAGCTTCAAAGTGCAAGTTTAAGAGCAATTTTAAGTCTTCAACCTTTAGTTTTCAGTTGCTCACTTGCCCTTCCCTGTGCGTCATCTTACCTGTGACTCCTTACTCCAGTCTCTACACTTCACTAACGTCATTCCTTTTGTCATGCGCAAGCGATCATGCGGTTATGTCCTGGTTCATTTGTTCATTTGTCATATCTCGGTCCAAATTATATATTGAATGAATTCTTTCTGAATGAAATATCTTAACCTACAGCCGCGGCCCGTGGAGGGAGTTGCGCTGGGGCAGACAAGTGGGGCGGGGAAGGGGCAGGGTGGGGGGTGATAAACACTGGAATAGGGATGATTGCAGGTAAGTAAACAATTAAATTAATAAATAGAATTTTGTGCTGTGCCCTGCATCGCAAAATGCGATGCAGGGTGCGCTACGAAATTAGTTGAATTGGGAATGAATGGGGAATAACGAATTGGGAAATACCGAATCAGGTATTACCGAATTTTACCGATTTGGTAAAAATTACCGAATGAATACCTACATACCATTTACCCATTCTAAAATACTGAATCGGTAAAATTCGGTATTTTAGAATCGGTAAATGGTATTTACCTTCATCTGGCCTTAAGTGAGCTTTTGTCACGTGGTGCTGACCTGCGCTGCCGCCAGCGATCAAACCGCCAGCCCTGCACTCCGGTGTCAGCCACCATGGCCACTGTGCCACATCTCTCCCCATAAAATATGGGCAGTGCTGAAAAATCCTACATGGCACACTCACCAGCTGGACCAGTGGTAAGATTCTTTTAACCTCTAGGTAAATTGGTAATTAATTACCCCTTCATCTCACCCTCTTGACAGTTGGGTTTTATTTGAGGCGTTTATAGCTACAGGGTGCCTCTTTCTATAGCGTCCTCGGCCTCATGCTTCCTTAGCTAGAACCTGCCCTGTCCACCGCTTTCCTCCCAGCTATTCCATTACCAGCTTCTGATTTTGAACTGCTCAAATGAAACATTGTTTATTTATGTCTTTGAAAAGAGCACCTTACATCTTTTTTCATTGCCTTAGCTACGGAATCAGGCATCCTGATGACTTTCCATAAATCTTATTTTTATGCGAAAGCCAGCGTGGATACTGCATGCATGATTTATCAAATTCGAGTCTTATGCAGATGCATAGATGCTTGCAAGGGCGTTTTCTGCCTGCCATGTGGCTGAACGTGCATAAAATGGTGTGCATATAAAAATAAATGTATTTATTTTGATATTATCAATTTCACGGGAAGCATACATGCATATGAGTACACTTGTTCTTAGTCTAGGTGCAGTTTTTACCATCAGCAGCATCAACACTTGAATTTAGATTACAGTTCTAATGCAGAAAGTATATTCGTATTGGATAAAAGAGTATTATTGTTACGTAAATGTATAGTAGTATTACATTATGGAAATATAAGACCTTATTAGCTTCAGTAATTGTAAAGTCTGAAATAGTTTGGGAGCTGCATATCATAGGACCGAAGGTCTAAGGATGACTGGCGCTCTCTGTTTATTTCTGTGCATTGTTTTCTATTAGCTTTTTGGTGTTAAATCCATAAAATGTGTTGCAGTTCGGATCACTAATAACATTGCATATTGAAGCGCAAACCTTTTTTACATTAATTATATAGTATATATCATACATTTGTGAAATATTAAATAAAAAAGTTAACTGGAGCTGATTAGAAAAGGCAAATTATGGGCTATTATACATACACAAATGCCAAATGGAGCAAAACAAAACCCAAAGAATCAGAAATATGATTACCACCACATTGATGAAAACTCTGTGTACTGGTAGAAAAGCATTTTAATGTGCTTGTAGAAGTGGTCGAAGATTGTGCTGCTTAATTCAGTCTGGAAGAGGATTTGTACTAAAATTATATGCTGATTATACAAATCCTCCATATTTAGGCTCACAGTCCATCCAGCTTGGCAGGGTGCATCATGCCCTTGCCAGGCTACTGTGTGTGCCAAATATTAAGCACTGTGTAACAGCTGTGGTCCAATGATCTGTAAATAGTTCACGTTAAACCCATAGTGTTGGCTAGTTTTATCAAGCTTAGAACTACACTCACATTTAGCAATTTCCAACTCCAAATAATCGCAGAGTATAGGCCGTTGAAGCATAACTCATGGGCACACATGTTTCTCCATAAATGCATTTCTCTCTCCTTCTATCGAGCAATCTCTATCCCCTAATCACAGAATTCTCTGTTGTGTTTTTGAAAATAGATTTGCTGTTAACAGCTGCCAATATGATTTGGTGGCGGGATTTGACATGCATGACATATGTTTTCTTTTGGTTTGTGAGTTTCATGTTCTATTATAATAATTATAATGGCATATGTTATTTTCTAAGGAACACTTGTCACTTCATTGTAGAGAACCTTCTTTCAAGCACTTGCAGTAAATATCTTTGCAAGTACTTTCTGAATAGATTTTCTTGACTTTCTTGTGTTTACCATAGGGAAACAAAAAATGGCTGTCGTTGGGCAATGTTTATTACAAAAAACGTGTGTGTGTGACTGTATGTGAATGACAGCTTACACATAGCAGTGTCAATGCCTTTGACCTATGTTAAGGGTGGAGAGAGTTTTATTTTAGAACGATAGTCCCATTGAGGACATCCCCTGACCGGCACATCCGCTTAATGAACATAGGACGCCAGACCTGCTACGTATAACAGACCCCTGTCCATCCACCCATTTGGGTGATGAGAGCAACTGAAAAACTGAGCAATGTGCATAGCAAAAAGCTAATCTCTAACGAAGGGTGGTTACACGTTCCATATGTGAAGACCTGCAAGCCCACCTTATCAACATATCATGAAATTATCCTTTCTCTATTAGGGGATCAGTGTGCCACAAGCTTGCAGTGCATATATTGAGAATATGTCTGGGAGTTGAGTTCTTACATGTGTTATTCGATTTAGCTCTGCATGGAATCGGCTCTTTTCTGTCCCAGAGTCCCAATTGGTTCAAACACACCAGAGTAGGAAGATAGAGCCAACCCGCTGCGTGGATTAATGGGGTATTCTAGCAGTTCGTTTTGGCCTTCCTGCATGATGAGCAAGGCCCACTTGCCCAGAGGTCCTCAATGGCTGTGATTTTACGAGGATCCAACATAACTCAAATATGTCAGCTGACCCTACTTATCCTTGAAGGTTTATTTGTCTTCAACAGGTGCCAGGCTCCGAACAGTTTGAGTGAAGGAGACTTTTATAACACTCGTTGAACCTGTGATGTGCCAAGGGAATTGGAATTTGTTGACAGGCTTTATATAGCCTGAAGATCATACACTGTCATGTCTTTACTCACAGAACCAATTTCATCTGTACAGCTGTAGAGGAAAGCTACTAAAGCTGGAGATAAAGTTCATTTTCAAGCTATATAATTTCAACTTCTCAAGGTGGAGCTACTGGGCATACATATTTAAGAGCCTGTAAGATCACTATAGAAAAACAGTGGGCATCTACCACAGTAATTGGCTTTGCCCAGTCCCACATCCCTTTGTGATCTCCAAATCCCCTCTATTGATTAATTCTGGTAGGGTCTGGCCTTCTTTTGACCACTTTTGATAAAATTACATTTGATAATGATATGTTTATCCTTTCTATTTAAAAACAAATGTGAAAGGAGAATGCATAGAAAGGACCATCAGGACACTTTCTAGAGATGTTTTTAAACATTTTGTATTGGATATTAATCACTTTTGACTCTATATATGGTATAGAATAATTTACCGTCATTAGACGTATTTACTCATAAATCTTTAAATTGCTATTTGATTTGTTATGTCATGTCACTACCTAACTGTTACACAGATCATGTTTGTGTCAGTGTATCCTGTCTGCCTAAATATAAATCAGAACCTTAGTTTTTATCTCATTTATGTTATCCCTAGATTAGAAAACTGTTTTTAACGATTTTTCGGTTTGCCCTCTGAAGGTTCCAACATACCAGATTTTTCATATCACTTAGTAATACTCTTAGCCCACTCGGCCAACCTGGGCAACACCTTACACATTCACATGAAGCTTTGAAAATAAATTATAGCTTTTTTTGTCTCCTCTTCTTTCAAAGTTGAGTTACTTTTTAATAACCTGCATTGTTTTCCTGATTTGTTTTGCACGTAATTGTGTTGCATTTGCTATGTAGTCTACTTTATTCATCAATGCACACTCGTTTATTAATCCTTTTAAATATTTGAGTGGATAAGATGCTGATTATTTCAAGTTTCATTTTCAAAAAGAGTCTCAGCCCTCTCTTGGACACGAGTTGGTCATTTAACTTGGAACAAAGGATGAAGGGTTTTTGCTGGTAGTTGCACGTTATTGGCACCGTCACTCATTTTAGTGAACTGGGGCTATTTTTTTTCATGCATCAGACTATGACCTAGAGCAAGAGAGAGAGAGAGAGAGAGAAACAGTGAAAAGAGGAGAAAGAGAAGCTAGTGACCGAGGTGGAAAGTATTAAAGGAAAAGAAGCTCCAAACATGAGCTAAAGACACTGGAGAAGTGTAAGGTGATGTAAGAAAAGGCATATCGCGGAATCAAGTCTAAGCATCCTTGGTATGCAGCATCCCCTACCTCAGGCTTCGAAGGAAAGCACAATCAGTATATTTATACACAGGTAATGGTGAGGGGCTATGTTTTCTTAGCTGGTTAGTAAACATGACTGCCAACTTCCTGTATTGCGTTACACGTCATTGTTCCAAAGTTCTTTAGTTTTGCAGTTCCAACTAGCAAAAAAAACGGATGTTTTTCAGACAAGGATAACAATTTCTCTGTAGCACTGACGTTCAGCTAATAAATTTCAAAGTTGAGTTGGGCTTCAAAATGAGTGTACCAAAACCCACATTTCAAAAACGCAAAGCCTAAATAAAAAATATGCAATAAAAGTCTGGCTTCAAGATGTACCGTTTAGGCCTGGATTTACAAACATGTCACAGAATGCAGTGCAGCACTTACGAGTGTGAGGGCAGGAAAGCGCCATATTTACTAAGTTATTGGTGCATAACCCTCTCCACTATTGTTAGTAGATAGTGTTTCAAAAACCATGGGCGATTGTATTGGAATGCCCATATACCAACCATGAAACACACCTCTTGACATGAAGTAACCCAAAGCAGCACAAAGCTGTGCATTACTTTCAGGAAATGGTTCAATGCAAAACACATTTTGTGCCGGTAAAGTAATTACTTTGTGCTGGTTTTCATCACATTTGTGACACAATACTGGCAAAAATGTTTGTACATCTTCCACTCAGTGGTGTTGCTGGTTTGTAACACAATTATAGAACTAACTGGAAGCAATGGCAATACTTTATGATGCATGATTTTTGATGAAAAGTTGAAATCTGAGAATGCTCACATGAATTCCAATTTCTTGTTTGTACCATGCTGAAGGTTTTTTTTGATAATCAACTTTATTGATTTTTTAGGAAACAAGGAAAGATAAGCATTGACAGCACAGATACAGGTTCGCATAAAAGACATACTGGGGGTGTCAGTAGTAAAGTATTACTAAAAGCACAGTTATTATGCACTTCACATGGCAGAAATAAACAGTCTGCCAAAGGCAAGAGTCTCTCCTTCTAGGTCTCACTAACCCATCTGGTCTGTCCATTTACCCCACACGCTTTGGTACTTGGTCCATGCTGAAGGTTAATCTGGCCTAGAAGAAACATTATATTTTTTGTTGTTGTTTGAATCTGTTCATTGCTTTTGTTTATGATTTTTACAGAAGAGCAAGGCATACAAGTGATGAGAGACAATACCAGCAAATTGACAGAATAACGCTCCATTAACGTGGGGGCACAGAAAACAGAGGGCTGTATACAATGGGCATTCTCAACTATACAGGCAAGGACCTTAGATCAGGTCAGATAAGGCGAACGGGATATAGTTCCTTTTTCAGGAGAAGCAATGTGGTACAGACACAGCAGTTCTAAGAAGGGAACCAACATATGAATCAGGAAATAAACCATCATTCAAACGTAAATTGTAACAATCAACATAGAAACCCCAAACCCCAAAATGTTAGGACATGAGAAGACGCCTTATGCTTAACTGAAATAGTGAGTTGGAATCGTGGAGCAGAGTGCATGGGGAGAGTGTTGCATACTGCATGTGTGTTGTATAAAGGAACCATACATTAATTGTCTGCTGTCACCCACCCATCCATTGGTGAGGCGGTGGGGGCATCCTGCGTAGTCATTTGCAGGTCAGTCAGGATACTATCCCAATTGGATGCTGTTGGGTATTTGTAGAGCCCTAAACAGAATTCATGGTGTAGAGCAACAGCAACACTCTTCTCTTGAGCCCATGTCTTAAGGGATTGCTTCTAGGTGAGAGTTGGGGGTTCATGCAATTTCTAGCAAAGGAGAATGAGTCTTTTGGCCATCATGAACCCCAGGTCGAGAAAGCGAGATGCGACCCTTTGCTTCTTACTTCTACAGAAAAAGCCTAGGAGACATATCCCCCATGTATGGATGGCTGGGTGCCCAGTGCAGGTGGATGCAAAGCGAATGACACGTCACCACTGTAATTGTAGGGACAAGCACATCCACAGCAGGTGGAGAAAATCAGCACGTATCAAGTGACAATGGGGGCAGGCAGCATACATGTGGTGGAAGTAGTGGTTTATCTTGTCAGGGTGAAATAAGCTCTGGGTACAAAGTAAAACTGAATAAGGCGGAAGCAGGCATCATGGGAGATGGGGACTGATCTTTCCAACAAGACCTTCCATTCTTTGTCTGTGCAGAGACAAGCCAGTTCATCCTCCCATCTGTGGCAGAGAGGTATACATGGCAGTGCTGTGTGGATGCAGAGCGAATCTGCAAACCAATGAATAGAGTACCTAACTGCCCCCATCACATTGAGGTATTTTAACATGAGGTGTGTTGGACGTTTCTGTGTCATATTAACCCATTTGATCCCTAATGCAGTAACCATAGAGTTCTATAAAAAGAATTGGCCTGTGGCAGACCTGTATCTTCAATCAGGGATTCATATGGGAGTAGTCCTCCATCATGGTAAAGGTCGCCTAGGGTATGGATGCCGAATGCATGACAAGGCATTTAGTTCTACTAACAAGGTCGTAATCCGGCTTCTGGGAGAGCCAAGTAGAGCCAGCACCAGAGCATTGGGGGTCATTGTCCACATCATATAGAGGCTCCAACAGAAACAGCGGCATGACACTGCCAGCAGTAATGGGTGAGTTGGGGCGCTTGCATGCAAGGGTGGAATAGAAGATACCAAGCACATAGTATTGTTGCTGTGTCTCAAAATTGCAGGTCTGACAACCACTTAGCTATCCATTGGAGTTGGGAAGCACGTTGATAATGTTCGAAGGCACCACAAGCCCACCCTGGTCAGTTGAGAGGTATAGCTTTGAGAGAGCAACCCTACAGCATGAGTTGTTCCATAGGAACTCACTTGCCAGCTTTTCAAGGGGGCATAAGAAGGAAGTCGGAATGTGGAAGGGGAGTTGGCAAAATAATAGAGGAAACAAGGAAGGACGATGATTTTTAGAACGGCCAAACGTTCTGGTACTGACAATGGCAGAATATGCCAAAAGGTGACCTGTGCCTGTAAGGATGTTATGGCCTGTGTCAAGCTGATATCGAATAAATCCATAGGGGAGTGATACACTCGGATGCCCAAATGCCAGAACATGGTGGGTTGCCAAATCACACAGGTCCTATTAAGAGTGAGATGTGGGTCCGGTAGTACAGGATCGAAGGAAAACAAGCAGGGTTTATCCCAGTTGACCTTTAGACTGGAGAGAGCAGCGAAATGATTGATCATCAGTAGAATCACACCGGGGAGCGAATGCACATCCCTGAGGTAAATAAGCAGATTGTCTGCATAAAGTGAGACAGAGTAAATCCAGTCGTCCAGAGGTATACTCCAATCAACACTTCTCTCACAAAGTGCAAGTACCAGTGGTTCTGTCGCTATTGAGAAGAGTAATGGGGTGAGTCGGCACCCCTTACGGGTGCCCCTGTGTATTTGCATTTTCTCAGAAACCTAAATACCTATCTTGACTTTAGCCAGTGGACGTGTGTAGAGGAGCTGGCCTGGCAGGTCGGGCTGGACTGTTCCCATCGGTCGCAGGGTCAAGACTGATTTTCATATGGCTGGGTCCAAACTGGACTGGGGTGAATGTAGGACATTTTTCTGCATTCTGTCCATCAATTGTTCTATTTGCATTTGTCACCCCGAGTGGGATGTGTATGCCCAGATGTGGGTCATATGCTCTTCACGCCACTGGAGTCAAGTTATCCTGGCTGATGAGGGCTGAAAGCCTGAAACTGGTCCTAGGATGCTTGTTTCCAGTCCAGGGAGGACCTGGCCTGGCAGTTCGAGCTGGACTCTTCTCTTTGGGTGCAGGGTCAAGACTGATTTGCATATGGCTGGATCCAAACTGGAATGGCATGGTGAGCAAAAAAAGATGGATTTAGGCCCAGAACTCTTCTGGGGAAAATGTATGACATTGATCTGCATTCTGTCTATCAATTGTTCTTTTTGCGAGGAGCTTAATCAGCCATAGAAAGCGACTCCCAATGTCATAGCATGACAGCGTTTTAAACATGAAAGTCCGTTCTAGAGAGTAAAAGGCCTTGACTACATCTAGCACTTGACATCCTCCCAGGGCCACTGACTCATAGCATACCAGAGAACATGGAAGAAGCATCGCAAGTTCAAAGATATGCTGCGGGCTGGCTTGAACCCATTCTGGTCCTGGTGGACCAGAGTAAGTACCCGTGGAGCCAGCCGATCAGCCAGTGTTTTATCCAGTATTTTGTAGTCAGTGTTGAGCAATGCCAAGGTCCTGTAAGAACCCAGATCTGTGTGGTCTTTGTCCGGCTTAGGAAGAGATATAAGTAGCGGTTTGTGATAAGAAACTGGAAGACATGAGGACGATAAGAGATCCTTGAAAAGTGTCAACAGGTAGGGAGCAAGAAGTGGGAATACATTTTGTAAAACTCGGTGGGTAGGCCATCTGGGCCACGGATCCTACCAGTAGTAGGAAATCTGATTGCCACCCATATTTCTAAGAGTGTGATAGGGTCATCTAGTTTCACCTGTTGATCTGATGTAATGCAGGGAAGGGTTATGGTTGAGAGGAAGAAGGCAATATATTGTGTAGCAGCAGAGTGCGACTGATATAGCAAGGCATAGTGGCTAGTCAGCTCATGGTGTATGTCACGTTGAGTGCAAAGCTAATTGCCACCAGTGGAGCGTAGTGCCACAATGGGGGTGTCTAGGTTGAGTAAAGCGTATCAGCCATGAAAGTAGTGAGCCAGACTTGTCAGCAGTGGCATGTTTTTTGGTGGCACGTGCTGCATAGTTCAGGCTGCGTAGGTGTTCCAGCAGCAAGGTGTTTTCCTGCTGTGCCTCCAAAAAGCAGGAAGAGGCTGCTCGGTTCTGAGCCGCCTGAGTCTCGAGACATAACAGTGTGCGCACAAGTTGGGATATGTCCCTGTCAAGAGGTTTGTTGATGTTCCTGTCAGGACCCCACAAGTCTTACATGGTTTACTTGTGGAGCTATCTCGCGGGAACAACGTGAACAACCTCCACCGTTCCACTCCCTACCTGATCAAGGTGAATATACAGACCGAGGCAAGGATGGAACCAGGGGAATGTGCCTAAGGGTGTTGGGAAAGGATGTCCTTGGAGAAGACCGGATGAGGAATCTCACTAGACCGGGGGCGCTCTTCTGGGTTTCACCAGCTAAATAGAGGAACAACAAGCAATTAGTGCATCTGCCCTCCATTCTTACTGGAGCATACACACATATGCAACTATCATACAGTATGGAGACTTTATAAATAGTCACCTGGCACATGGAGGTTATATTCCAATATGAGGTCTCTCAAGAAGAGGGCTGTATCAGGACTCCCGACGTCTTGTGTGAATAAGGTGACGGATTGTCACGCACACTTGCATGACGGCAGTAGGCAGTGAAGAAAAACAATAGCGCTCCTCCGCTATAATGACTAAGCCAGGAAAACTGTGACCATGCTTCCTTTTTGCATGTTACAGTAAAAACCAAGGTGTTCAAGTGCTCATTCGCTGGGAAAGAACAAGAACTATCCGTGAACAGGCTTCCCTGTGCATGTCACGAACAACAAGATGTTCAGGTGCTCCTGCGCCGAGAAAGAAATAGCAATGTATACTGTGACCACGCTTCCCTTTGCATGTTACAGTGAAAACCAAGGTGTTCAAGTGCTCCTGCACCCGAAAGGAACAAGAAATATCCATAATTACGCTTCATGTGCGTGTCACGGGGAGAACCAGGCTTTTAGGTGCTCCTGTGCCGAGAATTGACAAAGAATATGCGTGATCACCCTTCCAGTGCGTGTCACTGGGAAAATCAAGCATTTAGGCGCTCCTGAGCCAAGAAAGAACAGAAGTGGATCGCAACCACGCTCCCCAAGGTGTGTCGCGGATGGCAAGTATTGGCACTCCAGCGCCGTGAAGAAAATTGGGCAAATAGCCGCGACCACGCTTCTTATGGCGTGTCGCGGTCAGGAACCTGAAAAGGTGCTCCAGCGGGAGTCGGTCTCAAGGTCAAAAGCTCCCGCGTCTCAGCACTGGTAAAGGAGCTGGCGGCGAAGGTCCGAGGTGCGGGTGATAGCGGCAGGCAGCAGCTAGGGTTCAGTACTAGAAGCACTGACGGGAATGAGCGCTGCGACTATATGCGGTCTCACCCGGAAGTGCTTCTTCGTGTTCCGAGCACTAGACCGATGACATGCGGTGTTGTGCTCCAGAAACCGGAACCCGCCACACACACATCAGGGAACCCCCTTGCTGGGACCATGACAGTTCCTGGTCTTCCCTAAACAGTGTCCCCTAAGTGTCACCTTGAGTGCATCTTACTCAATCAGTCTGCTTGTGGCGAATCCATGATTGAGCTCAAATTAGTCCTCTATGGCCATATGAATGGAAGTATGAAAGGGGGGCTTTCCAGAGCCATTGTCCACATATGCCAAGTGGGAATGGCAGGAGGGCCCGTGTCCCAGGTGAGCTGGAGCTGCTGAGGTTTCTGATGTGTGGACTAAAATAGTCAGTGTGCCAGTCGAGTAGGACCCTGACATTGAAAGCGGCTGGCATATAGGATAGTAAGAGAAAGGACTAGGGCTCAGAACACAGTTGAAGCCCCTGTCCAGAAGCCACAGAATTCCCACCCTCAGATAGCTGATGAAGGAACGGGATCTGCTCCATGTTAGGCCTGTAAATGCTGCCTTTAGGAATGTTCAGGTTATCCAGTCTGCCTCTTATGAGCTCATACCAACCCTCGGCATCTATAACCTCTTCATCTGCCATGAAGGGGACCCCCTGCCTGGACCTAGAGAGGAGACGTTAGTGGCATACACTTGGCCACACCAGCAACGCTGGAGTCTGGTCGCTTCAGTAAATATGAGATGAGTTTCCTGTAAGGGTGTGACATGGGTAGAGCAGCGCTTGAGGCAGGAGTAGACAGCATATCGACAATCCAGGTGATAAAGTTAGAGTATGTCATGTGTGCAATCAGTGGGGGTAGAAGAAACAGTTACACCACACAAGACAAGAGGTCAGCGAGTAGACAGGGATGGCAGTACCAAGGGAGGAGCAGTGAGGCAGGGCTTCACATAACAAAGAAATACAATCAAGAAACATGGAAAACCATTGAATACCCAGTGATACAATAGCTAAGGACGTACAAGGGGGAGGTATAGCAGCCAAGGATGGTGCACCATGTGTAGTTAAAGTGTTTGCAAACCAGTCAGAGGGAAAGGAGTTATGATGGAGTTACGACAGAGTCAGGCATCCCCATGTGGCAAATTGCCGCCTTGTGGTGACAGGGTATGCAAAGAAAGGCAAAGGAGACAATGCATGTATGTACTAGCTGTAAGGAAACAAGGGTTACGTGAGATACAGGGCAAGCAGTGATGATACAAGCCTCCCAATAAATGCATTTAAACAGGTGGTTGTAAGTTGGAAAGAGCAAATCAAATGATGTCTTCTGCTGTCTGTAGGGTGACATCTGGGAGGCCCAGTGAGTTAATTTCAGAGGGCGATGTGGTAGAGGAGCCTTCATCGCTCGAGGATCCTGTAAATTTGGCATCAGGGCCCGGAGTCTGGTAGGCATCTCTTATTAATCACATGAAAGAATTGGGGACCGGGAGCGAGGTTAGAAATGAAAAAGGTCCAGTACCCTTGCTCCCACAAGATAACGTTTGTACACTGGGGGGGTAAAAGTTCCTCTGAAGTCAGAAGGTCACCAAATTATGGTACCAAAAGTTCACAAAAAGGTTGGATTGATATAAGCGGTGGGGGAAATTCTCCTTTTTAAGATAGTGCCCTCACACACCCTTGCGAGTGTCATGCTTCATCATTGGGCATTGCTCCTCGCGGGGGTGGCGCTGCAGTCCCCCACGGGCCCCGCGAGAGGACTCTTTAGCGGAGATCTTTTAAGGAGACGTCGCAGTTGTGCATGCAGGTATGTGGGCCTCTTTAAAAAAGGTGAGTGAGTGTTAAAATTACCAAGTGGTACCCAGAACCAGTGTTTATTCAGGGGTCCAAATGTTAAATTAAAAAGGGTGTGGACCCTGGAGCTCCTCTATCGATCAAATATGGAGGGCAGATGTTTGGCTAACCGCTGCTCTCAGGATGTGTGCTAAAGTGAAAAAGTCCTATCTCAAAGTAAGGTTAAACATGTTTCGCGCTATTCAGTGGTCCCTAAAGGATCCCGTGGCGCTTCGTCAGGACCGGAGTGTCAAGTAAAGAACAAACAAGATTAAAAAGGTTCCAGGAAAGAAAACCTGTGGACCTGTGATACCTTATTTTAAGGAGTATTAGCGTACTTGCGCTGATAGGGACTCTTACTGTAGGTGCCTATCCCCAATCCCTCTAATCAGGAGATCAGGTTTCCTCAGTACCCTCTCGGTTCAAGGCTGAGTGAATGTGCTCGCCTGTCCTAGGCTTCTGTAACCTACCCCTCCGTGATGGGATGCCGGCCAAGGCATCTCCTATTGCCACCTGCGACTGGAGGGCCAATTGTCTTTACTGAATGACCTGCTCTAGGACAGGAGCTGCCACTGGGCAAGGGGCATGCTAATACTGCTGGCAATGCCCATAGTGGTGGTCCCCAGTAGAGTTGCGAGGCATGGTGGGAGTTCGTGGGGACTGGCAAGATGGTGTCAGTCCCAATGTCTCCAGGCACTCCCAGGCATCTTTGGGTGAATCAAACATGTCTTTCCCTAAGCTGTGACCCACAAATGCACAGCGAGATGGAGGGAGTAGCACAGATCTAGCTCACGGAGGCAATGTTTAAGAGCCATGAAGGAGTTTCTCTGATGTTGCACTGTCACTGTGTATTCCGGAGCGTACATGACACAGGTGTTGTTGACTCTCAAAATGCACAAGTTTAATGTAGGATAGCATTGCAAACACTTTAGTGAAGCAAGCAAAACAGCAGGGGCCTGGTATTGGGGTCAGGTGGAGGTTTCAATGCTGGAACATGGTAGGTCTACTTGATCGAGAAGAATTGTGAGAGGGCAGTCGTGGGGACCAAGTTACATTACCAACATTCAATGTATTCCACTGCATTCTGCCCCTCAAATCCCTCCGAGAAGATCCACCACATGAGCATTTTTTCTACGTGAATGGCCTTCCACATCCTCTGCCCTGCAGTCCAGTATGTGCACGTAATCCATCAGTGTCTGTATGTAGGACTCCATTACCTTGGATTTCAGCTGTAGTTCGATGAAAGTGTGTTCTGCATTGTAGACCTTGTTGGCTAACTTGCGGTTGTCTACCTGCAACAGAGTGAGATCTGCTGCCATGCTGTCAATTCTGTTCTCTAGGGATGCCTCGGTACGGTCCAGAGAAATCCCGGTATTCCTCACAGTGGCCAGTACTATCTCTAGCTTTTCATCAAGGGATGGTCAAGGGATTCTATAGTAGAAGGATACTTGGTTTCCGTTTTGACAATGGCCGGTGGACGTGTGGTTAACAATGGTGGTGTTCAAGCGCAGATGCCCCATGGCTTCATAGATGAAGATGAGATCTGAGGTTGAAGAGATCCAATTCTCCAGTGGAGACGGGTCCGCTTGCTAGCACCAGAGTGAAAACCCAAACACTGCAGCACGAGCAGCCCAGTATAGTCCGTGAGGGAGGCTCAAGGGGCCCACTTGCTGATGCCTGTAGGTACCTTCCAGGCATGACAGCAGGACTAGCCCAACTTGGCCAATAGTGTCTGTACAGCAGTTCAGTGCCAGCAACTTGGCATACTGGAAGACACACAGGTTACAAAGTCAGGTACTCACATTAGCATTGTAGCTGCAGGACTGTGCATGGCAAAGAATTCACCAAGGATTATCACTCAGTGCATACTTCCAGTATCCGTGAAGTACTTTTGCTGGTGTGTAGAGCGTTAGTAAGAGTGCAGGTGTAGTGGTCACCCATGAAATATAATTAGCTGTTGGCCAATATCACGTGTCTGTTATTGGCATGTGAAGCTGAATACCCAGAGAACCAGGATGCAGGCAACAAAGGGGGGACCTGGGGGAGAAAGAAAGCTTCTTATACTCACAGCCAGTTTCAGCCATGTGGGAGTAAGACTTGTTCTGTGAAGGAGCCAGAACAGCACACATCTGGCATCGCAGCCATCCCCAGCATCCTATCAAGGCAGCCAGTCAATGGTGAAGAGTGGGAGAGAAACGAAGGGCCCACATGCAGGTATGCTCCTTAAGTAGGTCCCAGGTTGCATGCTGTGTCACAAAAGTGGCTGTGCTAGAGCACGCACTTTCCGAAACTCAGCATTGTCCGCCAGGCCGGAAGCAATGCTCAGCAAGACAGACAGGGACAGCACCCAAAGCACCTTAGGGGATGATTTCTATGTGGCGGTAGGGCCCAAATGCAGTCCACGTGGGAAGCAAACATGCAGACCATAACTGTAGGTGGCCGTCGCCTGCTCCTCTGAGGCCGCGTGGGGCATAGCAGCAAGTCAGTTCATGTCAAGGCCCCCAGCCAGGCTCCTCCCAGTCAGCAGCAGTCACGCAGACACCAAAGCATGGCCTTGCCTGGGCCGGTCACAGCTCCGAATGGTGAGGGCAGCATCAGGCCAACGGTTGCATCACAAGGGCACCAGGGCTGTCAAGTTGCCCCGAGGTTACTCAAATAGCACTCCTGGTAGGTCGTTGAGCCAGGGGTGCAGCAGGGGCAGTCAGGGCATCAGATGGCTTGCTGGAAACAGGATAAAGTGTTGAAAAGCAGGGTGGTGTGCTGGAGCCTCGCTAGATTGTGTCCGCCATCTTGGCTCAACAAGCCACGCCCCCAAAAAAATAATCTTTTTATCTTAAAACATAGGGGCATATTATCAAGGACAGGCGATACATTATCGCCGCTTTTATCGGCAGGAATCTGCCGATAAAGCGGCGATAATGGCCTTGATAATATGCTCTATGAATTCCAATCGAAGCCCATGTTAGATGTGTTCACATCTAACATGGGCTTCGATTGGAATTCATAGAGCATATTATCAAGGCCATTATCGCTGATTTATCGGCAGTTTCCTGCCGATAAAAGCGGCGATAATGTATCGCCTGTCCTTGATAATATGCCCCATAGTCTCAGTTTTACTACACTTTCCCCTTCTCTCAACAGAGTTCATTATTCGTAAATGCAGCACTCATTGTTCTCTAGCTAGCATTGAAGAAATCATATTGCAGACATATACACAAATCAACATTGCATGAAAATATGGAAAGTGGGAAATATGCTTTGTGCTACCATCTCAGATTTTTTTCAAGTCAGCTCCCTTTGATCACAATATTATAATTAAAGAAGAGGAGCATTTCTCCCCAATGGCTTGACTGCAGTTTCCTCCACCCACCTTCAGCAAACTGCGAGAACATTTGCATGATTGCCTGCTGGAATCTTTGTGGAAACCTAAGCAACAGTTTATGGGTGTTTAGGAAAGTAAAAGAAAAGCAGAAAATGGGTTGTTGGGTAATGAGAAGATGGCCCAGCTTGTTCACATTTATAGCACCTGTTAATGTGTACATTACTTTCTGCCGACATGTGTTGATGGTCATTTGACCTTCTGAGGGTACTTCACTCTTGTCGTGTCATGCTGTTTCGCAGCTGAGAGAGTTGTTGTGCCATTCTCCTTGACATTCTCCTTGAGAGAAATTGCTTCGCTTATTAGCTCAGTCTGGTATCCTTGCTTAGTTGCCTGGCTTTCTACAGTCTTCTGTATTCCGGCTGTCTGGCATGCTCTTTGAACCTATTTTCTGGCTCATGTACTCTTGCTAATAAATATTTATGTTCAAATGCAGCTGGAATTTTGCAGGTAGATGATTTACTATTTTAGAGGGTCCTGCCTTTTAACCTGACCTTTGAAGATATAAAATCGGATCATATATAAAAATGCACCTGACTCAATTTTCTGCTCTTGACGTGGTTGTGATCACATCTGTAATATAGTATAGGGATACAGGGGCACCGTTTACATAGGTTACTTCTTACTTCGAAATCAAACCTTGAACTTGAGCATGTGATCGTTTAGGGATTTCTTATACTAATTGTGACGCAGCTCAGCATTCCAAATACCTATGCTGAATTCTTATTGGCAACTAAATGGACTATATCATGTCTTTTTATCCCTTTTCCGTCATTCATTTCGTTTATACAAATTCTAAATAGACATATATAACACAAATCATATATTTTATGAAGTGGTTATTGAAAACAAACTTATCAAAATTATCAATTTCAATGGTGTTTTCAAAGACCATTTTCGGGTGGATTGTCAAGGATGTCCTTTTTCATGGCTCTATACTTGATATGTTTTTACAGTTTGACTGATTGAGTGTTTTATTTATTGATATGTTTACTTAATTGTATTTGGCCGTATTCCGTAGTTTACTATGCCCCACCCTGCCTCTCCCCCGCCCCACGTCACCGCCCGGCAGCACTCCCACCACCGACTGCTACTGGTAAAAGGGCTTGTGATGTCACTTCTACTACCCCAGGCATTTGACTGAATCAACACTGTTGAGCAAACATGGAGAAATAGAGTGCTGTACATTAATAGGTATCTGTGGGGGTGATGGAAGTCTTGTGTATTAAATGGGGAATTTATACACTTTGTACATATCCTTGCATTTACCATATTTAAAATTGCATCATAATTTATATGTACAATTATTTTGGTACAGGACAATTAATGTACGTGCTGAGAATTATATGATTTTTCTTTCACGTTCCCAACCTGGGCTTCGCACCAGGTCCAGAGTTCTGTAATTTGTCCTCCATTAGCAGTTCATTTTCAATCATTAAGCTTGTCTTCTTTAACAAAGAAAGACTCAAAAGTGTGTGACTGTGGGGTGAGGGCACTGTTGAGAAGAAAACTGCATTGTGTCAAGTTCTTTCACCTCCCAGTAAATACAAACCCAGCGGTGTCCAATCCCTTGGGCAAGATTGCTTGTGTGGCGCAACCTCGAGCAGAACTGATGTATCGCCACCAATGTGTGAGTCTTCCCCAATGCAAAGATCTGCATCTCATCACATCTCACCACCTTATCGGAACTGCCGCTCTGTGATGCATCCTCGGCGTAGGTCCTCTAACTCCTCATTGACAGCAGCCTCAATGATAACCCCAGATTTCGCATTGCAGCCCTGCAGCTCCTCGGAGCCGATGCATCACCCCAACCACACGATGCATCTTTGATGCTCAACTTAACATCAAAAACCCTTGTCGATGGGATTATTGATGACAATGCAGGACCGTTCATCGAAGCCTCACTGCATCTCAGAACCGATGCATCACTTCTGTTGCATAATGCATCTTTGACGCGGACTCTTGCAACTCTCTGGAAACAAGAATTTAAGGTACTTTGTTATGTGAGCCTAACTGGATACCTGTAGCTAGCCTGCACTCTATTGTGGTCGACCTGAACTTTTGAATTTGTCCCGGTCGAGGATTACAAGAATTTCACAGTTGGTGCCTTGTGCTTTTTGACGCTATTTTCACTGACACCTTTAAAATTGCACATTGCCGGTTCTACTGATTGGATTTTTGTTGTTTTGGGATTGTTTTATTTATTCAAAATCACTTTTTTTCTAACTAGGTGTGCGATCCTTGTAGGGAGGTGTTTCCACTTTACTACTGTTTGAAGTGGTGCTCAAATAGATTACCCAGTGTCTCCAGATTAAGCCTGACGGCTCTGTGCCAAGCTACGAGATGGTTAAACACAGGTTAATTTAGGGGGTGGCTTGTACCTCACACTTACAAAGATTGTGGTTGCTTCTTGAAAATGGCTGCCTTTAGTGATGATATATTTACACTGCTGTCCAAATGCCTTCTGGTGTAAATTTATCTCAGTGCCGTCTCTATGTATAATTTGTTTGCCTTTCGTGGGGGAAATTCCTGTGCAGACCTATGTGTAGTTGACTGAGATGTCCATTCACAAGGGCAGCCTTCTCTTCCCTGAGTTGACCCAGTCTGACTCTACTTCCTGCCGTTCCTCCCTAGCTGCGATACATCACTCACTCCTGATTATTGTGCCTACCTCATACACTGGGTGGCGGAGTGAGCTAAAGAATGATGATGGATTAAACCCAGATCAGTTGACTGGGGTGAGTTCTTGTTATGTTCAACACTCCGTCCATCATCCCCTTTGGTTTTACCTCATACATGCTTTAATTACCGCTACATTGTGGTGCCTTGCCTGTGAGTCTGAAAATTAAAAGGGGCTTTTTTTCTCCCATACATAGCAAGTCCTGCCATGGCCGTGCCTGAAGCAGGTGGTGTGAACCGCCACACTCTGCTGGGTCAGAGAGCGCCCATATATTAAGCTTCATTTCAGCACATTCCATTGTAGATTTACTGAGGGTGTATTTCAACAGCCTCGACATATTTTTCAGTTATTACCAAATGATGCCCCTGAGTGATGGAAAAAGGCCCGGAGAAACAACATCTCAACATATCTCATTTTTCACCCACTTAATTTTGAGCCCTGAATACTGATCTTCAGGACACCTTCCCGAGACAACACATTCATCACGGTGGCAAAGAATACGCCTTGGTGTGGTGAAGTTTTGAAACAATAACACATTTAAGAACAAATAACCGGAAATGACTTCATGCCCAAACAAAGCACTGCTATTTTCCATGTCCTTGAAGCCCTCCCGGGAAGAGAAAGAACGCTCGCATATGTTAGTGCGGGGAATTCCAACTATACATCATTAGCCCTCATCATCCATCTAAACCCATATGCCACCTAGGCATACAGAAAATGGCGAGGAGTTTTTATTACAAGCCATCAACAGGTCATACGCATGCAGCAGAAATTCATTTCGCTGTCAAGTCGCATGTGTAAGTGAAGTTGCATTTTCTTACAGAGATTACTGCAAATGGATATAAATTAGGGTCTGCTTGCGGTGAAGGATGAAGTTAATCGAAGCGGGATTAGAGCTATTGGTTGCTTGCATTCTGGGGAGCTGCTTGACTGATTTGTTAAATAATGGATTATTTGATGCAATATACAGGACCTTATGTAGGTCACTTTCACCTCGTAAGGCTCCACATATTGAAAAACTGAACATATCAATATAACATCAGTTCATCAGATATGTTTTCAGGCAGAAAGTAGTAAGACGAAATGTTACAGAAGTAAACATTACAGCTTTTTCATTAAAACGTCTTCTGTTTCTCTGGCGTCTACAGTTAACTTTATACCTGCCAGACATACTCAAATTGTTTTTTTTTCTTTGTTTTTTTCTGGTATTTCGTGTACTACATTTCTTCTTGGGGTAAGAATCGTGTAATTCTGATTACACGATTTTGTAGCAAATTTTGCAAGAAACAATGTAACATTAATCCAAGTTGTAACCATTATGTCAATTTGTTTTGATTTTTTACTCCGTTGGCAGTACTATATTACGCATGAGACCAAACAATGGGGCATATTATCAAGACAGGTGATACAATTATCGAAGCTTTAGTGGCAGAAAACTGCCGCTAAAACGGCAATAATGGGCTTGATAATATGCTCTATGGAATTCCAATTGAAGCCCATGTTAATCTAACATGGGATTCAATTCGCCATTTTAGCGGCAGTTTTCTGCCGCTAAAGCGGCGATAATTTTATCGCCTGTCTTGATAATATTCCCCAATGTTTTGATTTAATGTCATGCTTAACTTGACACACTTGGCTTTCGTTTTGCGTTTCTCACGGTTTGGCTAGATTTCTGAATGCTTTAGTGTGATTTTCGTAAAGACGTTGAGTGCCATTACTGGCAAGAAAAGCAGATGGATAGACTTACTGAATGCTTTCCAAAGTACTGAACGTTGGTTATTAAAAAACTAAGGTTTTATCAGTGGTGACCATGTTACGATTTCTTTGGAAATGTTATTTTACTATTAGTGTCTGAAGTAAAACACAGTTCTAGGTGCATTAGTGAGTTAATGTGGGATACAACTATCATTTATCATGCACTGTATCAGCTGCATTGATTTGGAAGAGCTTTATAAAAAGTAGCAGGTGAAAATCCTGCAAAAGGTGATTTTATGAGAAAGAAACCCTGAAATGGTTGTTGTTTGTGGAAGACTTCCACAAAAACATTTCTCGTTGTCACATATGGGCACATATTTACTAAGCCTTTGAATTTGGTGCAAAGAAACACAAATGCTTCTAGTTACTTTGCAGTGCATAGGTTGTTTTGCGTAGGAATGGTGCTCGTTTTTCAGTGCGAAAAACGCATTTACAGTATTTTGCACCACTTCGGCATCACGGAGGCATTACTGGGGTGGATGAATGTAAATACCAATGGGTTGTAAAGCAAAGTCTGATCTACTAAAAAAAAATATGAAAAAATAAACAGCAAGTGCAATTTCTTGAATTGTAGCAACTGTGGATGGAGCATTTATTCCTAGCACTTCTGAACTCCACAATGTCAAGGAAGCTTAATGTCGATGATGCAAGCGAGGTTTCGTAAATCAAATAAAAGTTGATGGTTGGTCCAAACACTCAGGTCTCCAAACAGGTCTAAAAACCAGTGGATAGGTGTGACACCGGGGCTCTCCCTGACCAATGGGTAAAACAATCACAAGAGCAGACCTACACACTTTTACAGCCTATCCTATTTGTCTCACTGCAAACTATCCTAGAAATAGAAAAAGGCATTAAAGGCATTGTACTTCCCTTAATCTCAGTCCTTTGGCTTCTATTTGATTGTTGACATGTTTTTGTTAGATCTCTTGGTTTCCCTTTAATTGGCCAAGACACTCTCCATGGTGAATGTCACCCTCCAGAAATACCACATGTACAGGGCCGACTTCAGGGCATTGCTCACTGGGCGCTGACCTGTGGAGGGGGTGCTAACTTTAGGAGGGGGGGTGCTGTGTTTAGCAATATTTTATGTTTGGAGATATTTGGAGCACTTTTGCCCAGTGAGAGTGAGAGAATCCGAGGAGTCGGTCATGGGGCGTGTGGGGCACCAAAAGCGATTGTTGCACAGGGCACCATCAGTGCTAAAGCCGGCCCTCCATATGTAACCTAACCTATTGAATATGCTTCTGAATACCTACAGTTACAGTTCATCCTCTCATGTGTATATTTATCCTTATAACATGTATTTTCGAAGCTTTCTCAGGCTGTGGATGATTATCATGGAAAACCGTAGGTAAATGGTATTTCCTTAGCATTGAAAATGGAAGTTGTACTTACTGTATTAAAGACAGCAATTTAAAATGCATTGATGTCCATCTTTGTTTTTAATTAGGCCATAAGTTAACTTCGCATACATCTTTTATTAGCCAATAAACTCCTCACCATGTGCTACTATTTTTAAATGTGCTCATAGGTGAGAGAGCGCAAAATTAAGAAAAATGTAGAAGTGCATCATATTTACAAGCACGTTGCATTAGACTAGTAGAAATACATAAGAGTGTTTAATTAGAATAATAATACATATACTAGTGTGAAAAGTTAATATAGAATTGTGTAGTGATGTTAGAATGATGTTGAAATCCCATGTTATGTGGCTGTTGTAAGGGAAAATGTAATTCTGCTAAACGTAGAAATGTGTAGGCCACATGGCAGTTCACAGAGAATACAAGTAGCTGGTGCATTTCCACACAATATGGATCTTAATGTTATTATAGTTCAAAGTGTTATTGATCTTAGAACTGAAAAATGTTTTATATAAATGTTACACTTAACATTGTATGTTATAGTTAAGAATACTGTTTGAACGAAAGAAATTGAATTGTTTGCAGAGTGCAGAGGCCTGTTTCATGTAATTCTAGTAGGCCTGAATAGATAAAGTCATTTCGTTTGATCTGCATGTGCTCGTTGGAGAAAGGTCATGTTAGGCACAAGACGTAGAGCCTGCTCGATAGTTTACGACTTAGAAGATATGGTGGAGGCCGGAATTTGGGGCCCACAGAAAAAGTGTCTGTTTGCAGGTGCGAGGGGGTTTAATCAGGAAAGTGATGAATGGGCTTTGTTCAGAGAAGCCTGGCACAGGCCTGGAGGAGTCTTCAGGAATTTCCTGGGGGTACCGTCCAGCCGAGAGGAGCCTGGGAAGCAAGGTCAACGCTAACGATGGACCCTGAGGAGTACCAGCACGGAAATTGCCGCCAGAACCAACACCACGTGAGGGGCGTCTCTAAGGGCGTTTCTATAGGAAATGTGATTTTGTACTAGGGACAGCACCCTGGGGTGGAGTTAGAGCAGATGGTCTGAGGAGCCTAAGAGAGCGGATGGGTAGGCAGATAGGTTAACTGCAAGAGATCGATTTTGCAACGAAGACTGAGAGAAGTGTGTGATCTTCTTTGGAAGTCACCACGGCTGACACCTTTTTAGGTAAAGATCTTGTAAAGTAGGGATGTCACTTAGTCTAGTGTACGGACAGTCTAATCTGAACTTTCCTTTCTGTAAATGACGCATAAGTTACAACTTGTGTCTATCCTTGCAACTTTAATGCTTTTTGAATTTGTTTTAGTGATATCATTCTGCCGACTAAGAGCATTTAGAGAATTCTTGTTTGTATTGATTCCCGTATATCTTTTGAATCTTATTCTGAGATGTTTGTATCTCCAGATAACTTTGGCTTTATAATAAACATTTAAAAAACGTATTTGTAGTAAGTGGTTATTTAGAGTGGAGTAAGTCCTTATTTGATTGACCTAGTAGTGGATTGCCTTTTACTCAATGACAGGTACCAACGATTTAGTCGACCTGAATTGGGATCTGGAATAATAACTATAGACCAGAAATCCCGCGTTAACAGTTGGTAGCAGAGTGAGGATGGTTATCTTCTTGAGGAAGGTGATCTAGACTAGGTTAGATTATCCCAAGGCCCCTAGAGATCGAGAGATGAGCAGCGGAAGAATCGCGTGCTGAAGAAGGTGCTGACGGTGCGAGAGAAGCAGCAGTGTCGGAAGAGAGTGAGTATAACAAGGGTCATGCGTTGACAGATTGCGGTGTTTTGTGTTGTATTTGTATTGTGATGTCATGCGGAGTTGAATGCCTGTAGTGTGAATGAGAGAAGGTTGTGAGCGCGCGCAACCTGGTAAACTGGTAACCTGGTAAACGGGTGAACTGGTGAAAATCTTAAGTTCGAAGTAGAGCTTAAGTGGTTCGGGTGTATCGAACATCCAGAGTAGTTGTCGACCAGAGTAAGGGGGTCATGAGGTACCATTGATAACCCGCAGGACCGAGATAGGGGGAACGCAAGAGTGAGTGTGTGGGTAACGGACGCAGGTCGAAAGTTACCGTGTGTAAGTAACCTATCAGAGAAGGCGATTGTCTGGACGAACACGGAAAGACATTTCGTCGGTTAAGGTGACAATTACAGTTAGACTGTGGACGTACAGTCAAGGAAAGTGATCGCTTGGACGGAAGTAATCACTTTTCGAAGTATGAATGGGATGCATAAATGACCGCAGGGACGAGCGGAGAAAGGAGGGGAACTGCTGCGAACGGGGGAGAGTGACGTCGACAAGAGCCGCGCTGTGATAGGGCGGTTGGTGTGACGTCGGCGAGAGCCGCGCTGTGATAGGGCGGTTGGTGTGACGTCAGTGAGAAGCCGCGCTGGGATAGGCCAGTTAGCGAGAACCGCCTGAGATTGGTGGATTGTCATCAAGAAGTAAATAAACGCGGAGAAAATAGAAATATTGTAGTTTTGAAAATGAAGTGTTTTAAATGTTTGAGAGGGATTTTTAAGAGGAGGAGAAGAGAATCTTATTACGGGGAAGAGGCACCGCCAGAGGGTACACCAGCTCACTATATGGCAACGAATGTTGGCTTGATACGTGGAGTAAGATTACAGAAGGGAATGAGGAACTGACGTTTCCAAAATACGGAACGTTTAGACTAGAAGTGTTACATCAGCTGAAAGCAGTTATGTCCTCATTGAGACCTTTGCCTAGACCAACACAGTTTGAGGCCCTTAATGCATGGATTAGGGTGGCGCACGACAGGAATCTGAACAGGCGCCAAGAAAGGGTGAGGCGATCAGTAAGGGCAGTGCGAGATGCCCAATGGGATGCGGACGCCAAGAGATGGAGGATACAGGCAATTGAGGTGGATAAGTTGTACACAGTGAGAGAGGTAGCAGGAGAAAAGAGACTCATGGAAGAGGATGAAGAGAGCGAGTCGGAGGACAACGTGATAAATAGGTTGTTAATGGATAGACCACCTCCGGACAATAGGGAGACAGAAAGTACGGAACTCCCAAGGGAAGATAGGGTTGGCAAAGAGGGGTATAGGCCACTCCCTATAACAGATTGGGTACCTACCAAAGGTGAGGAGACACCTCAACATGGTCCGGTACAGGGAGTAGTTGGAAGGGTCATAGTGCAGAAGATGCCAGCAACTGAGAGGGCTGAGCCTTATGATTTGCCAGATGCTCTTCAAGTACCCGTTACCATAGGTCCTATACGGACGATCTATCACCCAGAGAAAGGGAGAGAGGAAGAACAGGTACAGTTAGACAGAGAAAGAGTTGAAATGGAAAGGAGGAATAACACGACAAATGCCTGGAGGCAATTGCCAGGACCGGTGACCTGGAGCACCCCATTTGATTCAGCAGTGGGTCCCGAGATAGAGCAGGGGGGTCAGAGAGGACCGATGGACCTGAGGGGACCACGGCCGAAATCCTATAAAGAGCTGAGGGCTGACTTGAGAGAATGGGATGGGTCCACGGAAGCACCGAGCAACAGGTCAAGAATAGAAGCTGAATGGGGAAGTCGAGGCAACGGGACAGTATCTCACTGTGGGGATAGCGAAAGCAGCCAGGAGCGTGATGGCCAAAGGCACGAGAGTAGAAGGGTTATATGTCATATTGATGGTAGAGATGAGCAGGAGCGAAATGGTAGAAGTACAGAGTGTGGAGAGATGTCTCGTCTCATGCAAAGTGAGGGAGACCAAAGGACACGAGAGTACAGAGATAGGTTTAGGTGCACTCATCACGCACCTAATGATAACGTACAGCACTGGAATCGTGGGAGCATAGGGAACAGCGAAGGATCTAGCCATGTGTCGAGTGATCAGAGATCACCGCCAAATTGTGAAGGAATGGGGAATAATGGAATGTCTTACCATGCACCTAGGGAAAACCAGGCAGGATGGGAATTGTTGGACTATGGGAGATAGGAAAGTGTTTCACTACCCACCCAGAGAAGATGAAACTGCATGGGACCTAGAGAGATGGGAGCATGGGAGAACTCCCCATAACTCGCCTGAGCCCAGACGTAGGACTCAGAGCTGTGATGGGAGAGATGTAAATGGACCCTCTAGGGATAGCGTACTGAAAGCTGTGGTGAAAGCTAAAAGACTCGATGTGTCCAGCTTAAGATCTGATCTGGATGATATAATAGATGGCTCGTTATCTTTGGAAAGGATTGACATGTACGAACAAGATGAGCTGCTATTTATAGCAAAGGATATTACTCGAAAGGCAAGAGCAACTCATGAAAAACTGTCTGAACTGGCAGACAGGTATACGGTAGATTTGTCCAGAACAAAGACATTGCAGGGTAACCATAGGTTGCAGTATTCAGACCAGGACTTAGATGAGAAGAGAACTACAGGATTAAAAACACACATAAGGGAACTGATTACAGGAATAAGAGCATGGAGAGATCTGGACAAATGGGAAGAGAGGTGGCCCAAAAAGGGAACTGTTAGGCGGAGTACGATTGTGATGTCTCCGGAGGGAAGGCTAATGCAGATGGAAGCATTCCCTTTGCGAGAAATAGCGAATTGGAATTATGTACACGTGCCCTGGAGTAGAGGAGATCTAGCTGCATTTACCAACTCATTTCCAAAGTTAAGGGAGAATCCAGTAGAGTGGTACAAGCAGGTAGAGAGGTTTGTCAAGATTTCAAAGGTATTGTGGATTGATTTGAACACCTTATTTGACATTGTAGTCCCAGGAGACTTGTGGATTGCATGCAAGATTAGTGTAGACTGGCCAACTACAGAACCGGAAAGGAATGCTATTACTTATGGACCGTCAGAAAGTGTCATGTTAAAATATGAAAGGGTAATAACTTGGTTAAAAGATAAGGTGCCACCACAAGACATAGATTGGGTAAAATAGACCGAACAAGGCAGGAACCCAAGGAGACAGTTCATGAATTTTATGAGAGATTGCTGAAAACGTTCAAACAATACAGTGGACTCGATGTAATGGATCCCAAGGATATAGGACAGTTTGTATCAAAGTTCGTTTTGGGGTTGAGACCTGATATCTGTTTGATGATTCAGCAACATTTAATTTGTTGGCAAAACAAACCATTGGATGAGATTTTGAGGTACGCAAGGTATTGCAGTGATGAAATAGATTCTAAAGCAAAGAAATTAAAGGAAAAGCTGATGATGGTGCAGATGCAGTCAGCTGGAAAGGGTGGACAGCAGCAGGGAACAGGGACAATGGGATGAAAATCGAGTAATCAGAATAAAGACAGCGAGGAAAACTCGAGACCTAGAATAGACTTTGCTACGTTGAAGAAAACGACAAAGTGCCACCAGTGTCACCAGGTGGGACATTGGAGACGCGAGTGTCCCTATAACCCTGAAAACGGAGAACTAGAGGTAGAGGAGGAAGTTCAAGAGGTTCCAGTTCAAAGGGTGACAGTGACCAGAAGTAATGTGGCCAAAGGGGGGACTTCGGCTCCACGAGCTCAGTTCCCGCAGCCACCAAAGATTGCGACAGGAGGAAAAGTCTGTAGACAAATGCCTCTTTTTATAGATGAAGAAAAATGTTACTACATTGATCCATTGACAGGACAACGTGTAAGCAGAGAAGAGGACTGTACCCTCGGGGCAGTTCTAGAGGTGGATCAAAGAGGTCCGTTTGTTGAGGCTGAAGTGGCAGGGTGTCCTACAACATTCTTAGTGGATACTGGAGCTACTCGATCAACTCTGAGATCAGCAGTGGTTCCAGATCTACCGATGTCGGGGGAAACAATTCAAGTGGTAGGAGTCGCAAACAGGAGAATGACTAGCCCTTTGACAGAACCAGTGTCAGTGAAAATAGGAAACTACATGAATGAACATCAGTTTGTAGTATGTGATTCAAGTCCTTTGTGTCTGTTAGGAAGGGACTTATTGTGCAAACTGAACTGCACCATATACTGCACACCTCAGGGAGTGGAGGTACAGACTACAGACGATGATGCTACCTTTAAAGGTGCTAATTCGAGAACATGCATAGAACTGTATCCCACTCTGACTGTGGAGGACCTTCCTTGGGACTTACGAGATGCAGTAGCATCAGAGGTATGGGATTTTACAGGAGAAGAGATAGGATTGATCAAAGGGGTAGAACCAGTGAAGATCATGGTGAAACCAAATGTCGATTATCCAAGAACGCCTCAATACAAATTGTCCCAGGAGACGATTGCAGGAATAAAACCCGTGATTGACTCTATGATTCAGCAGGGAATACTGAAGGAAATCGTGGGTAGTCCATGTAACTCCCCGATTATGGGTTTGCAGAAACCTAGTGGGAAATTTAGAATAGTACAGGATCTTCGAAAGATTAACAGCATAGTTGTTTCATGTTGTCCAGTGGTACCGAATCCATCAGTGATATTATTTCAGATACCATTCCAAGCTGAGTGGTTTACAGTGATAGATCTTTGTCATGCCTTCTTTTCAATTCCATTAGATGAAGAGAGCCAGTATCTTTTCGCTTTTAAAATGGAAAATCGCGTCTTAACATGGTGTCGAATCCCACAAGGGTTCACAGATAGCCCATCAATCTTCAACCAGCTGTTGAAGAAGAATCTTGAAAGTCTAGTACTGCCACAGAACTCGGTTCTGATCCAGTATATAGACGACCTACTTGTTGCGTCAGGAACAGAAGAAGCTTGTAAGGTAGACACCATCGCCTTGCTGAACCATTTAGCGGAAAATGGACACAAGGTATCTCCGAGCAAATTACAGTACTGTCTGACCGAAGTACAGTACTTGGGTCATCGGATAGAAAAGGGAAAGCGCAAAGTGTCACCAGATAGGATAGAGGCGATAATGAAAATGAATGCGCCTACGACACAGAGAGAAGTCAGGATGTTCCTAGGAATGGTTGGTTATTGCCGACAGTGGATAGCTAACTTTTCACTGAAAGCAAAACCCTTACAGAAGCTGACGCACAAGGAGGTGAGTGATCCGGTACCATGGGACAGAGAGTGTTTGATGTCGTTCCTACAGCTGAGAGAGGACCTGTGTCGTGCTCCAGCTTTGGGGATGCCAGATTATGAGAAACCATTTTCACTTTACTGCTGTGAAAGAGAGGGATGTGCTTTGTCAGTTTTAGTACAAACTCATGGAAATGCCCGTAGACCAGTTGCATATTTCTCTGCTACTTTAGATCCGGTAGCCGCAGCGTTGCCCGGATGTCTCAAATCCGTTGCTGCAACGGGTGTCAGCATTGAAAGGTGTGAGAACATCGTGATGGGACACCAATTAGTGGTGTATGTACCGCATTCTGTGGAATTGTTAATGACCAGGACCAAGACACAGCACATGACCAACAGTAGGCTCACGCGTTACGAGCAAGTTATTCTTGCTGCGGAAAACGTGACCCTTAAGAGGTGCTCTGTTTTGAATCCTGCTACGTTGATGCCCCTTCCTAAAGATATAGAAGGCGAAGAATGTGAAGATCATGATTGCCTTGATGTGACTGAACTATGCACGAAGCCCAGACCAGATATTGTGGATGAGCCGTTGACTGACTCTGATGAAGTTTTCTTTTTTGATGGCTCATGTTTAAGAGACGATACTGGTCGGTTGAGAGCAGCTTATGCTGTTTGCACCATTACTGGAGTTGTGAAAGGCGCTTGCCTGGAAGGAGTACACTCCGCACAGGTAGCAGAAATCATTGCATTGACACGTGCCTGTATAGCAGGTAGAAAAATCAGAGTCACCATTTATACCGATAGCCAATATGGTTTCGGTGTAGTTCATGATTTTGGGCAATTGTGGTCCCAGAGAGGTTACATGACCTCCTCTGGTTCGCCTATTCGAAATGGAGAATTTGTGCGACTGCTTTTAGAAGCATTACAAGGTCCAGATGCAATCGCCATTGTCAAGTGTGTAGCCCACACCAAAAATACAGATTTTGTGTCACAAGGAAATAGATACGAAGACGAAGTTGCCCGTTACTGCGCGGAGCACGGATATTCTTTCACGGAGGTGGAAGTAGGTGGGACTCAGGAAAAGACAGAATTAAACATGATGTTAGAAACAGTGGATACTTGGGAGGATTAAAAGTAATGCAAGACAATGCACCTGATTTTGAGAAGAAGGCATGGGAAACAGCAGGTTGTATGAAAAGTGAAATGGACTTTTGGGTTTCAGCAGATGGAAGGGCAGTGTTACCTGAGGAATTAGTGAGTCCAATGGCAAGACAGATACATGGTCCAGTACACTTAGGAAGGGATGCCATGCTGAGGGTGTTTAGGCAAACTTGGTATTGTCCGAAGTTTAGGATTGCAGCAGAAGCAGTCTGTAGGAGATGCGTTACATGTCAGCAACTGAACGTAGGGAAAAGAACACCAGTTACAATGAGTCACATTGGGAGGTCTGGGGGGCCTTTCAACAGAATGCAATTAGATTTTATCGAGATGCCAAACGTCAACCGCCTCAGGTATGTTCTGGTGGTTGTATGCATATTTTCCAGATGGGTCGAAGCATACCCTACACGCAGGTGCGATACACTCACAGTAGCAAAGTTGTTACTTAGAGAGTTGATCCCGCGCTACGGGGTGCCAAACTCCCTGGAATCAGATCGAGGAACTCATTTTAACAGTGAAGTTGTGAAGATGCTCTGCTCTGCATTGAACATTGATCAGAAGTTGCACTGTAGCTATCGACCAGAGGCTTCAGGTATCGTGGAGCAGATAAATGGGACTTTCAAATGCCGAATTGCCAAAGTATGTTCATCGACTTCCTTAAGTTGGCCTGATGCTTTGCCCTTGGTGCTTATGAGTATGCGTAGCACACCCGACAGGAGGACAGGTCTCTCTCCACACGAGGTGCTAATGGGAAGGGCAATGAGACTTCCAACCGTCCCAACCACTGCTTTGTTGAACATTACAGATGACTTGATCCTGGATTATTGCAAGGGACTGTCTGACGCCATTCATTCTGTGTCCCTTCAGGTGCAGGCTGCTGAAATCCCATCTTCCAGAGATCTATGTCTCGACTTGTGTCCAGGGGACTGGGTGCTAATAAAGAAGCACGTCGGGAAGAACTGCCTAGACGTGCGCTGGAAGGGGCCATATAAGATTATCTTGACGACAAACACTGCAGTGAAGTGTGGAGGGCTGCCTAATTGGATCCACGCTTCCCATACTCGAAGAGTTCCAGCACCCCTGGAAGAAACAGCTCCTCTCGCAGATGAAAATCCAGCTGTGGACGACGAACCACTAAAGGGGATCAGTCAAGCTGTGGGGGTGTCAGAAGAAGTTGGGAGTGTTACAGATCCAGAAGAAGAAAGGCAGGACGGCAGTGAAACTGAAGTTGCCACTGAAGGAGAAAGCTGTTGTGAATACGGCTCAGACACAGATCAGTACCAGAGTGATCAAGAACAGAGTGTGAGGACGAGAAATAGGAGAACAAGGCGTGGAGAAGTTAGTTGGCCCGAAAGAAAGCAGAGGCCGAACTTAAAGCCAACTCCAGAGAGAATCCTTGCTCCTATATCCGAAGACTCAGATCCGGACGAAAGTGCACAAGGACAAGAACAGGAAGGTCCGAGACGGGAAACAACCTTTACAACGCAACTTTTACAACGAACTACCATTACAATGACATTTTTACAACGCAAAAACTTTTACAACGCATACCATTACAACGCAGGATTTTACAACGCAAGTACCTTTACAACGCATACCATTACAACGTAAGTATTGGTAAGTATATAATTATTTTTAAAATATTATATGTTTGGGTTTTTGGGTAAAAGGGTATTTTTAGGGTTCAGGGTCAGTTTTGGGTTTTTGGGTAAAGGGGTATTTTTAGGGTTCAGGGTCAGTTTTCAGTTTTTGGGTAAAGGGGTATTTTTAGGGTTCAGGGTCAGTTTTCAGTTTTTGGGTAAAGGGGTATTTTTAGGATTCAGGGTCAGTTTTCAGTTTTTGGGTAAAGGGGTATTTTTAGGGTTCAGGGTCAGTTTTGGGTTTTTGGGTAAAGGGGTATTTTTAGGGTTCAGGGTCAGTTTTGGGTTTTTGGGGTACAGGGTTAATTTGTAAAAATAAATTAAAATTATATTTAAATTAAATTAATTAAATGAAATTAAATAAAATTTTATTATATTTTATTAATTTAAATAAATTTTTTATTAAAAAAAATATTTTTAGGGTTCAGGGTCAGTTTTGGGTTTTTGGGGTACAGGGTTAATTTGTAAAAATAAATTAAAATTATATTTAAATTAAATTAATTAAATGAAATTAAATAAAATTTAATTATATTTTAATAATTTAAATTAATTTTTTATTAAAAAAAATATTTTTAGGGTTCAGGGTCAGTTTGGGGTTTTTGGGGTACAGGGTTAATTTGTAAAAATAAATTAAAATTATATTTAAATTAAATTAACTAAGTAAAATTAAATACAATTTAATTATATTTTAATAATTTAAAATTAATTTATATTAAAAAAAATATTATATACTTACCAATATTTACGTTGTAATGGTATGCGTTGTAAAGGTACTTGCGTTGTAAAATCTTGCGTTGTAATGGTATGCGTTGTAAAAGTTTTTGCGTTGTAAAAAATTCGTTGTAATGGTAGTCGTTGTAAAAGTATGCGTTGTAACGTCATACATCCGTCCGAGACGATCAAGGAGGGTGCGAGTGCCTCGCAGAAGATACGCTACTCCTGAGTGGACCTACCTCGCTGCAGATGTCCCAAGCACGCAGAACTGGGAGGGTGAGGGAAGTGACCCTGACCAGTACTGACCCCATCATAATAGTGGAAATAAAGTTGCTGATACCAGGAGTGGAGGTCGAAGGGTTGCTGACACTCAATATCGTCTATCCTCCTTACCTGAGCGGAATAAGGGACTTGGTTTTGAATAAGGTAGAATTTCCGGTTTGTTGTTCAAGGTGTCCAATACTTGAGGAACTCCTTCTTCGTTTGGAAATCTTAGAGTGCGTGATGAGAGTTGTTGGAACACGTATAATTCCGGATTGCTAAAGACTTTGAAGAACTTTGTAAATAAACAGATTGAGAGATAACCTAGCGCCAAGTGGAAGAAGAAGAAGAAACTAGGGACTTCCATTTTAGCGGATGGAGAAGGGCTAGGGTTGTCTATTGCTACAGAACTCAGAGACTGATTTTGCGGAGGGGATTATCAGCTTCCAGGTGTGGTCCGAAAGGGCTGAAGAAGTAAAGAAAAGAGCAGAACTACACTGTCTTGAGATCATGGAGGCTGGCAACCCAAACCGCAGGGCAAAATGCATAGTAGGCACACTTTTAGTGGTAGTGATTTCTCTTATAGTTTTAGTGGTTACTATATCATATGTAGTGGGACATGAAAATGAAGTAAAGGCAACAAAAGAAGCAAAAAGTGTATCGACACAGAAACCTACTACTGCTGGTCAAAGGGGGGACAATAGAGAGAGAGAGAAAGCTTTACTAGCAGCTGAGATTCGTAGGTTACATGTTGATGAATCCCAGGGAAACTTTAAATCAAATGCTTATGCTAAATTGCTTTATGAATATATCGATGTTATGGAGGCTAAAAACTGTTATGTCTGCATGCAATTGCCAGCCTCTGTAGATGAAGGCATCAGATATCATGATCTTCCATTGACTTATGGAATCACATGTAGTTTGTTGTTGAGCATATTTTATGGGCGTGATGGTTTCGAATACTATTTCTCAAACTTTGATTCCGTATTGCCAGAGGTGCCAAATTACAAGCACCTCAACAAATGGGATTATTACAAGAGTGAAGACAGGTTACAGAAATTTTTCCTTCCATGGAAAACTTTAGATACTTCACATGCCCGAAGAAATAACTTGACTTGTAAAGTGTCAGAAATTGAGAAAAAGTTTATAGGGCAGGTGGATGATCGGTACAGGAGACAGAAGATTTTGAAATCTTCAGGTCAATGGAAAACAGATTGGACCGAAGAAGAAAGATCGCACAAAAGAAAGGGTAGCAGTGGTCCAATAGCTTTAGATCGAGAGAAAAAGGGGAAACTGTGTATACATAGGGGTCAAACCTATTACGAAAATGTGTTTGTGGGAGAAGTAAGTTGTGAACATGCTTTCCAATTAGAGTACTATTCTAAAGATTTCTTGAGGGAAATGCAGGTGATCCCAAATGTATACTTTGTTTGTGGGAGGAATGCATACGTGAAACTACCGGATAATTGGTATGGATCATGCTATTTAGCGATTGTCTTCCCCAAAATATACCATGCTAAGGATTTAGAAACTAAAGAGGGAAGAACTCAAGCTAGGGGAAGAAGGGATGTGAGCACTGAGGAGATAGTTGGAGACGTTTTTGGTGCTACACTTCCTCTTTTGGGGGTAATACTAAATGACATCAAGATTAGAAGATTGGCAACAGTCGTAGATAGGTTATCCGCTAGTACTGCTAGATCACTAATGCTGGTGGAGGGAGAGATGCAATCGATAAGGGCAATGGTTCTTCAGAACCGACTTGCTCTAGACGTTCTGTTAGCCAAAGAGGGAGGAGTCTGTAAGGCTTTGAAGGTCCAGGAATGTTGCACTTACATTCCGGACAATTCAAAACCTCTAGAAAAATACATACGGAACATTACTGAAATACATCATGAGATTGAGGATTAGGCAAAGGTAAATGTGTGGGAGAAAGTAGGTCAAGGAATGGGTAAAGTTGGAGGTTGGTTTGCCAACCTAGGAAAGAGTTTCATTTGGTACATACTGAAACCTATCATCATAATAGTGATTTGTGTAATCACTTTGTGGGGATTGGTGCGGCTGTACCAATGGTATAGATCAAACAGGTTGCAGAGATCCATGCGAGAGCAGGAGAGGAGATTGACTGCGATGCAGGATAATCAGTACAGGAGCCTGAGGGCCCTAGAGATGATGAAACAAGGGGGTACTGCAACGACTTCAGTTTGAAAATTCACATCTTAGGGATGGTGTTGTGATTGTGATGACTACTAAAAGTCATCAAAGGGGGGACTGAGAGAGCGCAAAATTAAGAAAAATGTAGAAGTGCATCATATTTACAAGCACGTTGCATTAGACTAGTAGAAATACATAAGAGTGTTTAATTAGAATAATAATACATATACTAGTGTGAAAAGTTAATATAGAATTGTGTAGTGATGTTAGAATGATGTTGAAATCCCATGTTATGAGGCTGTTGTAAGGGAAAATGTAATTCTGCTAAACGTAGAAATGTGTAGGCCACATGGCAGTTCACAGAGAATGCAAGTAGCTGGTGCATTTCCACACAATATGGATCTTAATGTTATTATAGTTCAAAGTGTTATTGATCTTAGAACTGAAAAATGTTTTATATAAATGTTACACTTAACATTGTATGTTATAGTTAAGAATACTGTTTAAACGAAAGAAATTGAAATGTTTGCAGAGTGCAGAGGCCTGTTTCATGTAATTCTAGTAGGCCTGAATAGATAAAGTCATTTCGTTTGATCTGCATGTGCTCGTTGGAGAAAGGTCATGTTAGGCACAAGACGTAGAGCCTGCTCGATAGTTTACGACTTAGAAGATATGGTGGAGGCCGGAATTTGGGGCCCACAGAAAAAGTGTCTGTTTGCAGGTGCGAGGGGGTTTAATCAGGAAAGTGATGAATGGGCTTTGTTCAGAGAAGCCTAGCACAGGCCTGGAGGAGTCTTCAGGAATTTCCTGGGGGGTACCGTCCAGCCGAGAGGAGCCTGGGAAGCAAGGTCAACGCTAACGATGGACCCAGAGGAGTACCAGCACGGAAATTGCCGCCAGAACCAACACCACGTGAGGGGCGTCTCTAAGGGCGTTTCTATAGGAAATGTGATTTTGTACTAAGGACAGCACCCTGGGGTGGAGTTAGAGCAGATGGTCTGAGGAGCCTAAGAGAGCGGATGGGTAGGCAGATAGGTTAACTGCAAGAGATCGATTTTGCAACGAAGACTGAGAGAAGTGTGTGATCTTCTTTGGAAGTCACCACGGCTGACACCTTTTTAGGTAAAGATCTTGTTAAGTAGGGATGTCACTTAGTCTAGTGTAGGGACAGTCTAATCTGAACTTTCCTTTCTGTAAATGACGCATAAGTTACAACTTGTGTCTATCCTTGCAACTTTAATGCTTTTTGAATTTGTTTTAGTGATATCATTCTGCCGACTAAGAGCATTTAGAGAATTCTTGTTTGTATTGATTCCCGTATATCTTTTGAATCTTATTCTGAGATGTTTGTATCTCCAGATAACTTTGGCTTTATAATAAACATTTAAAAAACTTATTTGTAGTAAGTGGTTATTTAGAGTGGAGTAAGTCCTTATTTGATTGACCTTGTAGTGGATTGCCTTTTACTCAATGACAGGTACCAACGATTTAGTCGACCTGAATTGGGATCTGGAATAATAACTATAGACCAGAAATCCCGCGTTAACATAGGTCTCTGCAGCAGTCCCCTCTTTTTACCCACCAAACTATATCCTCTCTTTGGTCAGCCATTATACGTTCCAAAACAAGCACTGAATTTCAGGAATTATTTGATTGGAATAAACTGAATATTGAGCATTTCTCTACACTATGTGTTCTCGGTTAAAGATTAAGGGGGTCATTATGATGGCGGATTTTCCGCATACTCCGGGCCGGCGGAAGCCACCGCCGGTCCGGAGTATGCGGGAAATCTGCCGAGGAGGCCTGAAAGACCCACCGCCAAATCAGGATGGCTGGTGGGTCTCACAATGTGTCCGCCGCTTTTCCGCCGCGGTTGGAAGGCGACCACGGCGGAAAAGCACTAACATGGCTGGCGATGTCTATCAGACACCGCCAGCCATATTAGGATGTAGGGAAAGTACTGCTTTTCCGCGGCGGCTTTTTCGCCGTGGAAAAGCATACGGACAATCACTTTGGGGGCCCGTTGCGGGCCCCCTGGGTGAAGGTTGCGTGGGGGGTGCACATGGGGGGTACCTATACCATAGGTACCCCCCTGCCTTTGCGTGCACGAAGCGGCAGGCACCGTGCGGTGCCTGCCGCTTTGTGCATGCAAATGCACAGCTTTCGTTTTTTACATTGCGGCGGGTGCTGCTTCAAGCAGCACCCGCCGCAATGTAAAACATACAGGATGTGACCGCCAGGGTGGCGGTCACATCCTAATTGCCATGGAGGGACCGCCGCTGCCCATGCGGACGGTCCCTCCTACTCAGGGGTGGCGGACGGACGCAAGTCCGTCCGCCATCCTAATCGGCCCCTAAGTATGGATCTGTTTCTATAGAGTGTATGTAAAAGCTCAGTGGGAATGTGTAGAGGCAAGAGAGGAAAGATTATAGCCATCTCTCAAAATGTTAATGTCAGAAAAGGGCTTCAGGCATTTTGCAGTCCTGCCATTTCTGTAAGAAGCTCAGAAGGAATCCATCATTAATAATCATAAACAAATAAGACATGTGTCAACAGAATGCAAATCACATTACACTATGAGAAATATTTACCCAAAAGAGCGAGTCAGAGTTTCTGGCAACTCAGTCAAGTGTCATGACTTTATTGTTTTGTTGTAATTCTGTTTTGTTTTGTTACATGTATTTACTTCCGTTAGTTCATATCATATACTGGAGCATAATAAAAATCTAAAGCGAAGCTATTACACGTAAATTAAGAGTCTGAACCCATTTGAAAGTTAAAGAACTTCTGTTCTCTTCAATTATTTTGAAATTGTTCCTGTTATTTCATGTATTCTCATGATGATTTTTGCAGATGTCTATTTTACGAGTGTTGATTTTATTGTAGTATGCTGCCATCTCCTCTTTTAATGTAATTACTGTTTAGGATTGGCTCTATGAGATTATTTGTTTGCCGCTGTTCATGGTATTTGTAATGAACAGATGCAAGATAATCATTTTTTCACCTCTTATGCTTAATTGCCATGTAGTATTTTATCGTTGTGCTTGGGTGCTTAAGAGTAAATAAATCAATTGTCACCAATTGCAGTACCAAAATTAAAATGTGTATGATATATCAATTGTGAAAAGCTAAACACTTTTCAATGCCTTTCGTAGCCTACTGCAAATAAATATCATGTCATAAGGTAGAATATGCTACCCAAGTATTCATACCAAATGATTAGATGAATGCAAATTTGAAAAAATATCTTGAATGCATTAATATTAGCAGTTGTTCCTATAAATTAAAGCAATTTGCATTTGTGTTAAGAATGACACAATGATTAACCGTATACTTGTATACCTTTGCCAGTACCATGAATTAAGCATAGTTCACACAGTCGCTATAGAGGCTCACAGAGGATCCAGCCACTTCCGGCTGTCCTCAGTTGCTTATAAATGTTATCTGATTGACTGTTCCCTAAAACGCCTCTACCGGATGCCTATCGAACAAAATGCTGCCCCAAAAATACCCTCACTCGATCGTACGTGCCACGGACCTACTAATAATTCCCTCTTTTTGTTTTACACTTATCTTTAATAACAAGCTTGAACATTAACAGTTTTACAGCAATGATACATCCCATCAATTGCCATGCATCTCAGCTCCGAGCTACCTATATATGAACACAGTAAACCTACATTTTTCATTTATGTAGCATACATTTTTCAGTTACTTCTCGCAGACCTAGCGTTGGAGCGGGCATGCGCCCCTCTCCCTTCGAGGCTTATTATGATCGAGATGATTTCGGAAGGGGACTTAAAGCCACGCCCATCATTTTCATTGGCTGGCGT